>NW_015505666.1:1434706-1434934 GCF_001515645.1 Sinocyclocheilus grahami
TCCCCTCGGCAGCCAGACGTGGCGGAGTGTCCGGCGCTAGGCCTTCACTCGCTGAATCCTCGAGAACCGGTAGAAGGCTGGGTTCCATATGTAAGACCTAAGTGGATCCCATATGTGTAAAGTCCACGGTATAGCCTCGAGCCCATGTTTCCCCGGCAGACTTCTGCCATTCCAAGAGGGTTACAATCACCTCCATTCTTCCATAAGCACTTAAGGAATGTCCATATG
>NW_015505666.1:1435070-1450142 GCF_001515645.1 Sinocyclocheilus grahami
AGCAGTAGCTGGTCCTCTTGTGCAAGCCCTGGTCTACGCCAAAAAGTAGGGGCGCAGGTGGCTTCCACAGGACACTGGAAGGGGCAGTAGTTGTGGCCTTTTGGTAGGATTCCAATTTCGGAGACGTCATGTCCCGTTGCCACAGCTCCTGTACCACCGCTGAGCGGCCGCGTCACCGGCTCATCTCCTCAGCGAAAACCTGAAAATGCGCTGCATCTGCTGCCTACTTATACTCACGCTGTGATCAGCAGTAGCTGGATGCAATAATCGCATGCCAATGTGCATTGGCTCATTTAGTTTACACTCGAAGTGGATTGGTCTCTCTAAGCGAGATCCCAATTTCGTCGGTCATCCGACGTGACGTCTCCGTTCCCTCCTTCAGGGAACGAGGGTTACCATACGTAACCGAGATGTTTTCTTTTTATTTATTATACAATTAACAAAAGCAAAAAAGGCCTTTAACGCTAGCTTGCTCTATTCTTTTTCTATTCTATCCGTTTTCTTTTTATTTATTATATAATAAAAAAAAACTTGCTACGTGTACTGCGTTAAGCTAACTGAGACTTGTTATAGCTCTTTGAATATCATTGTTCTTTTGTTGATTTTGATTGCTTCCATTGTCCTCATTTGTAAGTTGCTTTGGATAAAAGTGTCTGCTAAATGACTAAATGTAAATATATGTAAATGTCTAAAATGACTGTGCCCAAATCCCCATTAACAAACAGACACAAAAACATTTCGGATGCAATTCAGATCATGCGTTTTATCTTTGATTCCAATCTTGTAGCAGGACACTGTCAAAACCTATAACACTAAGGGCGTACACTCATCTTTCAAAACACCGGCATGTTCTTCTCGCTTTGTGTGTACGGGAATGCCGTAGGATTCCTCTTTCTGTCACGGCGCGGTCAGGAAAGACACACCGTGTGAGCAAGGGTTTTGGGTCTAAGGTTGCTACGCTATTAATCGTGTGCGACTACACATCTCCTCTGTGACAAAAGTACTGTCAACTATGGGAAAGAACTATCTCAACCCCTCAGTATCCACAGGAAGGCCTGCACCTTCCTGAGCCAAAAGAGAATCCTCCATGCCTGAAAAATGCACATGTGTAACATGCCCAACTGGGGCTGCTACATAGACACAACTTGTAAAACTCTCCAAGCACCTTCGTGGCACAACTAATGCAATGCTTTGATGCAGAAAGCAATGCTTTTTCATACGCGGTGGTATCTGTTGTTAGCGTGTATGCTTATTTTGTTTTTTTTACATTATTTTTCAAGGCTCTTGAGATCATTTCCATGGCAACGTGTCAGCAGGTTGCAGCTTCAATCTCCACAGACAGCAACGGACGTGTGAATGTGTGTGCAGGAGGGAGGGAGCTTAGTGTAGATTTATCCACCATGCTGCACAGTAGACAGGCCGGGCTTTGGCGCATTAGCTTTCATGCGGTATCTATGCCTGTTCACCTGGCCGAGTGTGCATGACCACGCACTACTAAAGACCCTCGCTCTCAACTCCAGAAGGAGGTGGAAAGCAGGTGTCCCATGACACGGATTCATGTAGTCGCATGGAATTTTCTAAATACTCTATGTGACTTACTCCATAATTTTTTTTGTCATTTTGACCTAGAAAACAGCGAGTTTAATGCACTGAATGAAAAAGTAGAAGAAAGAAGAAGAAAAAAACCTAGGTAAACAATGACAGAATTTTCATTTTTGGATAAACTCCAACTTTCTTCTGTGGAACCCAAATATTTGAACAAACCAAAACAAAACAAAACTCTGAGATATTTTTAATCTGTGTTTTTACAGAAGAACAAAAAGTGAGTAAAACAAAACTAAACTAAACTAAACTAAACAAAAAAAAAGCTAAAAACAAAACAAAACAAAACAAAACACAAATAACAAAATACTGAGACATTTTTAAAAGGTGCTTCACAGAAGAAAAAAAAACACGAGTAAACTACGACATAATTTTCATTTTTGGGTAAACCTTTCTTTTAAATAAGTAAAAAATACAATATTGCATATACATGTAGTGTATTTATTTAACGTTAATAATTTTAGTGATATGCTACCCTTAAGAGTTAATTTTTCAAGCTGTGGACATTGACTTTCCTGAGTAAGTGTAATAACAAATTACATTCTGATTGCTGACATTTTTGTTTGAATTTCAAGATAAAATTGACTATTTCAGAGCTAAGACTTAATAAAAAAATAGTAAACCATAACCATTCAAAATTTAAGACTTGAACTGTAAGTACTGACACAAAATGATACAGTGTGTCCCATATATGCTTGTGGTTATGCTCTGGGTTAAGAAACCCATGCTTGTTGTTGTTACCTATGCTTGCAGTTGTAGCGCTTTGGGTTAAGAAAAGCGCATAATAAATAAAATGCATTATTATTATTATTATTATATATGAAAGCATCTGACTATTAAAAATGTTAGAAAGTCACCGTGAGGAGACCAATATGTAACATTTAGGGGCCTCAGAGGAAAGTTTGTCATTTAAATAGTAAAAGAGAAAGTGCTGGATGTGTGTGCATAATTTTACTCCATTAAACTGCACGAGAGGTTTTACAACTATGCCTCCCATATGCGTGGGCTCGGAAATGCTAGTGGACATAACCATAACTTGTGCAAAACTAATAATTAGGTTCATAATTACGACTATAAATATGCAGAACAGGCTTTTAAATGCTTAAATAACACTGCTTAAGTAATCCAAGTTACGACCTGAATTAAACAGTTTAAATCCCTGTAGGTGGTTCGGGAGAAGAGTCTCCATCTCTCCCAGAGATCAGTGGGGAAAGCCTTCAGGAGTTTTTGGCAAAAACAGCAGAGCTTTCCGAGATAAAAGGGTCCGAGAGAAGCCTACTCTTTTCTGACAGTCCTCCAGAAGCAGATAGGAGCTACGAGTGCGGAGCCAAGACCCCACACTGAGTACTAAAGTGGGCCCGTCATCTGCAGTCTATTCCAGGCTGAGTCTCTAAATGCAAGCCCTAGTCCTCCAGAGAAGAGCTCACATGTTGGAAATGCTCAATCTGCTTAGGAAACCGAGTAAACAAATGCCCGGAGAAAGAGAGTGAGAGATAGAGAGGCAGTGAGACAGGATGGATGGTGCTTGAGGGGATGAGAGATTTAGCCCATCATCTGGGATAAATCCATCTCTCTCAGAATTCACATATGGTGTGTATAGAAGAGGCTTTTTATCTGTGAGTGTGAATGCGATTCGACAACAGTGCCCATCAAAGGCCTAGTCCAGTAATAATGCTACTAAAAATAGACTTTGAGGGAAAACAACCTGCCCAGACAGATTCAAATGCAAGCGCACACCTGAAAAATGTGCCATCGGTACAGCTGACTGAGCGAAGAGAATAACGCTCTGATTAATGGTAAAACCTTTGATTTGAAATGGCTGCCGCTGCCATCGCTGCAATTCCCTCAAGGGAGGCAAAGTGTTAAAATGACATAATTTGTCTGAAAAACTCCTCAGGAAAGTGTCAACAGCAAGGGCGTAATTGCCGCGAAATGTCACCGTGGCTGATTACAAGCGATTTCTAGCTCAGCGAAAAAGAAAGCGAATTTAAAAAAATGCTCCCCTTGATGAGAGAATATTTAATGAAGCACCACATGCTAATGCCACGTGCACACACGGAGCGCTTTCTGCATCCAAACACATGCAAATTTCCAGCAGGAGCTCGCACAATTTTAAAGAATGACTAAATAGAATAATTTAGTGTAATATGACCCACTCTTGTCATTTGTAAATACGACAACATGTTAAGAGATTCAGTGGAACCTGTTAAAAGAAAATAATATACAAAATCACTGTCTAATTTATTTAATGTACTGTGATGATTATAATATATAATAAACATACTAATAAAAATAATCCAAAATAAAATATTATAATAAATGATATCTAAAAAAAATAGAAATAGTGATATATTAACCTGAAGGAGGGAAGAAAATTACATTAGTTGAAATAATTCTAATAGTTCTGAAATAGGTCTAATGTCTGTAAAGTGTCATTATAGTTATGATATTTCATTGAATATATTAATAAAATGCATAATAAATATTTAAACAATAACATATATAGCAACAATATTCCTTTATACATATACCAAATACATTATAGTACATACCAAATACATTAAATAAATATATTACTAAAATAAATATACAGTATATAAAAAAATGAAATATCATAAAATATATAAAAATCAATACTACACTAACCTGATGAAAATAAAAAAATATTATCCAAACTTATTTTGTCTATTGCCTATGTTTTGTGATGATAATATATAATTAATATTAATAATTATTAATCAAATAAATAAATAATCAATAAAAAAAAATATTTAAAAAAAATATATATAATAATATAATAAAATATATAAATACCAAAAACCACATTAACAGTCTAACTCGTCCTGTCTAATGTTTACAATGTGATGTCTGTAATGCCTGTTCAGAAGCATATCACACTATCTTCTAGACAATCGAAATCGCCTTTCCGGGTATCTTTTGTAGTAATAATAAGTAGCACAAATTTAAAAAATGGTAGTGTAGTAGCATATATGGGAAGCACACAGGCTAATGAGCTAGTGGTATGCAAAGCTAGTAGACTGATTGGTTTATTAGACCATTTAAAGATTAACAATATGATGTGTTACATAACATTTCTGGTAGCCAATATAGCGGTTTAGAAAGTTTTTTTTAAGCCAATATAATCATTTTGAAGTCCAAGAGGAATATGATTCCATGAGGGACAGAAAGTCTCACGGCTCCAGTCTTATGCTAATATTAGTGCAGGAGTTGCTTTGGCTCAGCTGGATGTGATATGAGGGACAAAGCCTCCCTCTGTGAATCTAATGAAACAGTCACTGATGCTGTACTGAAGCACCTCTGGACATGTCCCTGGCTCTTCCGTGTTGTGTGTTGTTTTCACACAAGGACTCACTTTACACAGACCGGCAGACACAAACCCACAATATAAACAGACTGTAATAAAGGAAGCACTTCGGCAAGAGTCAGTCATAAACGCAGGCATAAACGCTTGCTGAAAGCACATAAATAACAGCTGTCATGTCTTACCTCTTAAACATTCTGTCATGTGCCAGGACGCTGTGTAAATTCACTTTCAATGACAGCAATTTTACTCCTCATATGAACTAAACTGCTTTTAAGATGTACAATCAAGCCTGTCATCAGGTGGAAATTTTATATTTTGATTATAAAAACTCAACACTGTTAGGAGATTGATGGAGAAAAATAATAAATGAAATAATTCATTATTAAGAGGTATTAGGGAAATCAAACATGGAAATTTGACATGGTTGATTCGAGGTAAACAATGGCTGTTTTAAGCCCATGGGTGTTTATGTGACTTAATACATTCAAAAATATAATAGGTGAGGGGGCTGAGAAATAGTGCTTTTGGCACGACCACAAGGCAAAGCTGATGATAGTTCAGTAAATAGGAAAGGAGGTTAATGAGCCCTTCTCACAATAACATATATTCACACAGCTGCTGTTCATTGTACATGCTAATGCTTCACACATTGTTAATGCAAGTACAGCGTTTTGGACCTTTGGCCTCAGATTAGCGCAATACATATTCAGTTTATGTAATCCATAACATTATAGTTAAAAGAATGCTTCAGACCCAAATCTCAACTCAGGGTCCATTAACCGCATTTGTGATGTCAGATACACCACAGACAGTAATTCTAAAAATAGTTATAAATAATGGAAGGCACTGCATCATAAAAAACACTGAAATACTGTTTAAAAAGCAGGACCATAAAACTTTAACATACATAAAACTAGTGTGATAGAACTGCTGACCAATGTGGTTTGTGCAAAGTTAAAATTTATATCTACTGCAGTGACTTTCACTCAATATGTGAACCAAAATTTATGGAAGTTGTCTGTGTCTCAGAATACAACAATACAACTTTAGAAAACTACAATAAGCGTTTATAATTCACAGTAGGGATTTTCTATTTCAAGATTATTTAAAACCTTCACATAATTATTAGATTACATAACTAGAAATTGATACAGATGATTTAGTCACATTTAAATGTTGTAAAATCAATACAAAATACTAAAAGTCTCACACATCTGCTTCTGAACCCTCTGGAATACCTTACCAGAGAGTTCTGTTTTAAATGCACAAACTGGAGGCAGAGACTTTTTTTCCTTTTTTTTCTGTGGTAAACAACATGCTACAGATTCTGTCGATAGAACTCTCAAAACATTCCTTTAAACCATCAGCAGTACACCAAACCTCTAAAGATGAACGTCACATGAACATCAGAAGCACAACATGACACTTGTGATCTATACTAGGTGGTCTCACAGTTAAGCTCCATTTCATTTTTAGATTTGGTAAACACAGCGTAGACCTTTAAGATGTTTTGCTTGGGGAATGTAGCAGATGTATATCGACCTCTCCCTGACAGACCACAAACAGACCTGTAGAATCCAAATACCAACCGTGTTTCACAATGTAATGCCAACACAATCATAGTTTTACAGATACACAGAACGACAGAATGATAGATAGAGCAATAGATAGATAGATAGACAGATAGATGGATGGATGGATAGATAGATATAGATATGTTGTTAAATGGTTAATGGTAAGTTCCCCTACTTTATGGTAAAAAACTGTATTGGACATTACGTGTAATTTTACGATAATATACTGTTTTTGGAAGTGGAAAAATAATGTATAATTTACAGTGAATAACTGTAAACTGACATTCACAGAATTCCCGGTGTTACATTTCAAATTTGATGTTTTTTTGTTGAAATAACTATGTTTATTCTTAGTTTTTTCTTATCAGTTTTGTACATTAGGGTTTTATGTTACATTTAATGTTGTTAATAACGTTAATAAAATTAATAATGTTGCTACCGTATTTTTTTATAGTAAAATTCTGGCAACCACAGCTGCCGTTTTTTTTTTTTAATTGTACATTTTATGGAATTTTTTTTTTTACAGTGACGGACGGACGGACGGACAGACAGACAGACAGACAGACAGATAGATAGATAGATATGTGCTGTGTATTAAAATACAGCATAAAAGCTTCCATTACCATTTTCAACTTTTGCAGTAGCCATTCATATTACTTATAAACATTTTGTTTGCCGCACAACAAGAAATCGATTAAGGTCAGAATAGTCATTAAACGGCTCGTGTATGAGGGGCGCTGGGAGATCACTGCCACTGTACTCACTTGTACTATTCAAGCATGACTAAAACATTAATCCTGCTCTCTGAGAAAGGGCACAATGAAAGTAAGCACTACAAGTTTTTTCTTATCAGTTTTGTACATTAGGGTTTTATGTTACATTTAATGTTATTAATAACGTTAATAAAATTAATAATGTTGCTACCGTATTTTTTTATAGTAAAATTCTGGCAACCACAGCTGCCGTTTTTTTTTTTATTGTACATTTTATGGAATTTTTTTTTTTACAGTGACGGACGGACGGACGGACGGACGGACGGACGGACGGACAGACAGACAGATAGATAGATAGATATGTGCTGTGTATTAAAATACAGCATAAAAGCTTCCATTACCATTTTCAACTTTTGCAGTAGCCATTCATATTACTTATAAACATTTTGTTTGCCGCACAACAAGAAATCGATTAAGGTCAGAATAGTCATTAAACGGCTCGTGTATGAGGGGCGCTGGGAGATCACTTAACTTTAACAATAAACAGATTATTCTAACCTTTAATAATTGTTGAAATAGTCATAGCAGCAACATGCAGTAACTGTATTTATTTATTTTACAATTTCTCCTTGCTGTATTAGCTAATACCAACATTTTGATGAAAAATAAACAGAGAAATAAAAGCTAGTATTTTCTATTTATTCTTTCTATAAAATATTATGTCCACTATAATATAAATAAATAAATATCCTTTAGGAAATCATATTAAAGTATGTTTTGCTATGTTACAGGAAAGAATGTTGTATAATGTTACAGGAATTTTAAAACATTATTAAACTACAGAAGATCCCTGATTCCTGGTAATAAACTCTCAGTTAATGATGTTCGCTAATGCCTTTAGTTTCTCTCTGCAGCTTAAAGTAGCCTTGAGACCGAGCAAGCTCCCAGTGACCAAACATCTGCTCTCTCTCTCTTTCCTTCACTATTCCTCCTGTCTGCCCTTTCAAGAGCTCCTTTGAACGGACTGATAAAGTCTGTCTGCCCAAGCCAATAGATTGTTTTGGCAATTTTGAATTTTGAAAAGGTCTCCATGGTATTTTTGCAAGTGACATATCATCAGTCATCCATAAGCACTGATGGTGCAAGAGTTTCTCCTCCTATCTGGACCCACTTAACTCCTCTATTTTTATGGCGCGCCACATTAGTGTGCAACTCTGAGATGCATTCATCCTGATCACTTTAGATTAGGGAACACGATTCACTATTCACTTAAACACGATTTGTTACCAAATCAGTGTTTAAGAACTTTAAACAAATAGCACAGCACAGCGTGAACAAAATCACTGGTTTCGGCATGAAAAAAAACATCCCTTTACTGCCCTACAAAGGCAAAAGACCTTACCTCACTAGAGTGTGAAACTGAGAAAAATGACTTTAAAGTTTTTTACTTGTCCAGCCAAATTCATTATAGGTAGGACACTGGAAATTTAACAATTAGATGTTTTAGTAATGAAAATTATCTACATTAAAAAATTGTGAGCTCAAACTTGATTTTTCCCCCTATTTTGAAGTTAATGTACTCTGCCTTTGCATTGTCTGCAAAACGTGAGAAGTCACACCAAGGCAAAAGGCAGTAACTTCCACATTATCAATATTTGGTTGCTGATCACCATTTACAAAATCGTTATAGTAATACCTGTATAAAATCTAGTGATCATGGGCAATCTCACATAGGCTATTGCATATAGTAATGTGACTGTATTACATTTTTTTTGACCGTAACAAGCAGACTAAAATTTAAACATGTGAGTGGATACCGTGGATACCAATTTATTTGCTATGCTCATTAACGTAAAAGAATGCTAGACGTAGCATAATTGCTTTTATATTGACTTGTATTAAATAGCCTAAACTAAAAGAACGACTTGTGGATTGATGTGAATGCCAGCAAGCAGGAATAATGCTCAGAATGCTTGTGGATTAAACATCTCTATATTGACTTGTATTAAATAGCCTAAACTAAAAGAACAACTTGTGGATTGATGTGAATGCCAGCAAGCAGGAATAATGCTCAGAATGCTTGTGGATTAATCATCTCCGATGACGTTCATCGCCACGGATTGATTTTATCGGGTTACAAGAAAAGGTAGGATATGGATTTAATTGCGACCTGCTAGTAGGCTACTGATTTTATGATTGATCATGCTAGCTACGGCATTCGAGTCTACACGTGTACAACTAAGTGACAGCCTGGTGAATAATCTGCATTACAAAAAGAAAAAAAAATCTTTAAAGGTTATTCACGATTACATAATGCGGCAGACTTTAATGGACAGTAAAAAAAAAAAAAGGCAGAACAAAGTATAACTCCAAACCAGCACCGTAACTTAATTTTGACGCACAGCTAAACAAAGGCACAATGCCGTAACTCAGTTTGTGCGTTTCAAACAAAGTGAAAGAGCCGTAACTGGTGTTATACGGTGTTCTGCCTTGGTGCTTTTCGAAGTTACGGTTGAAACGACCCATTATTTTCTCTGAAAAACAACGAAATTGACTCAAGATACTTATGCACATGACAAAGGATGTCTTGAATGTCCCAAAAATATAAATAACAAATTTTTGACAAAAATCAAAGTTACGGTCTTTTGCCTTTGCACAGCAGTTTAGGACCCTATTACTTGTGTGAACCGTGCCCAGTGACCTGCTAAGGACGATTAGATCTGACCGAATCCTCCTCTCCACCTCCTCATGAGTCAACCAGTCAGATTGATAAATGAAAAAAGAATGATCCCTCTTTCTCATCTGCTGTAACTCACTCTCTCACTCTCTATGGACACCGGGTGATCTCTGACCCAAAGCTCAGTCAGAAAGAGGAAAAACTCATTACTCACTTCATTACCCCTCCATCGTCCTGTCTGCACACACAACCAACTTATCTCAAAGTCTGTTCTTATCTCAACCTACACAACCATCTGAGATGCATGAATCTGAATGCCTGCATCCCACCCTGGAGATCAGGGCGTGGGCTGGAAGGTGAGGGTTTCTTTGGATGGGATTAGCAGGAAGAGTGGTCAAGCCGATAGGCATGTCCAGGAATTAAAGTCTGACCTTGGTGCATGATACTCTATTCCCACAGTTTGATGAAAGTGCGGCCATCTATATAGTTTTCTGAACTGGAGCAGAGCTGGAATCAGAAGTCTACCAGACTTTACTTTTCTCCATCTGCACTCACACAATATGGCCGATTTCAGTACTTAGTTTTATCCGCTTCTGTTCAAGCGTGGCCTGGCTTTACAGCACCCAATAAAACACCAATACACATTTACAAGCCAGTTGGAGATATTTATAATACCCGCTCTTCATTTCCTTCCAGAACGTAAGAGTTGCGGTAGGTAATTGGAGACATTTGGAAATTCTCGAGACTTCTCCTACCTGCTCGTTCCTTATAAACGCCGACAACTGCCTATTATATTATGCCATTCTGGGGACAGATCGTGCTTACATGGCTCCCAACTCTTTGCCAGTAAAATAAAAGATGCATATTTTACACTTAGATTGTTAATGCCAAGTCCTGGAGAGTTCAATAGTGCAAAGTCAGTGCATTTGTAAGGCCACTCCACTCAGGCCTGCCTGTGAGAATGTGAAGGATTTGGCAGAGCTCAGAGTGGGGCCAAGAAACTCTTTTTCACTCTTTTTATGACACAAGATGTGAGTTAGAGCTGATTCCAAAGCAAAACACGAGAGCAAATTGGTACTTGAGCTCTACTTCTGTGCTAATAACTCTTCAGGGAAGGGACTCTTCAGTAGACAAAACTACCACTGTTATTTATATTTTCTATTTAGTTTTGTTCCTCTTTGGTTTCTGCTAATGGACGTTTGGAGTGTACTAAACTTGTTTACTCAGTTCATAAAGGTGAATCATAGACAACATGCACAATAAGAATTAATATCAGTGTGTTTTAGAAAGGTCGTGTATGGAAAACTCATAGGAAGGTCACTAGAAATGTCTTAAAGAGATTTTAATTTACCCCAAAATGACAATAATCCTGTTATTATTTACTCACCCTCATGTCATTCCAGATCTAATGACTGACTAACTTCTGTAAAACACAATAGAAGATATTTCGAAGAATATTTCAACTGCTTGTTCATACAATGAAAGTCAGTGGGGTTCAATGTTGACCTTATGGATAAAAGCAGTTAAAAGAGGTCAAAGAGGCTAATGTCGCCCATGAGGGTGAGTAAATGATGACTTAATTAGACATTTTATTTTTGGGTGAACTATTGCTTTAATAATACGGCATTCTTCTTCAGATGCTCATCTCCAACTTCTCTATTTGACGTCTCTCTCCACAAATTTCGACAGTACTCATCATATGTTTTCCTTCTATTTCTGATGTTTCGCACCTTTATTGACTGAGTATATCAGCGAGGCTCAATTAATAACAGAGAAGGATTAACAGCTTGACCATTTTTTTCTGCCCATAATTCCCATGGGGCTCAATTTTTTCTTCAGGAATCCACAGCTAGTGATAAAAAGTGTTTGACATTCCTAACCTTCATTGGGATGTAATCTTCATCTTTAGCACTCAGAGATCTAATTAATTAGTGGAATCTCATTTCCGCACTAATGCAAGTAGACAGAGGCGTGATAGAGGAGAAAGGGGAGAGAGGGAGTGTGAGGAGAGAGGGAGAGGGTGCCATTTTTAATCACACAAGATGGACTCCACCTGCTTTATACACTTTAGAACCACAGCTGAACTTTCTAGCTTGCTGTCAAGTAGCTCTCCTGGTTAAACCAGGTAAATGTCTAGATGTTAACTCTTGTGCTGTGGAAACCCTTGCGAGAGTGCTTTGTTTGCTCACTGCTGCACAAGGGCAGGTCAGGCTGAATCTCATAAGAGTTTTGCAGTGTGCAGACAAACTAGACATTTGCTTCAGGACTCTAGTTTTACACTGAATAGTATGATGATCCAACACAGTGCCAAAATTGTTTACTGTACAACAGTAAAATGTCTTTAAAGGAATAGTTCACTCAGAAATTAATATCCACGATGTAAATGATTTTGCTTCTTCATAGGAACAGGTTTGAAGAAATGTATCATTACATCACTTGCTCAACCAATGCATCTTCTGCAGTAAATGGGTGCCGTCAGAATGAGAGTCCAAACAGCTGTTAAACATGTTAAAATAATCTACAAATAATCCACAAAGCTCCCGTCCATCAATGAAAGTTTTGTGAAAAGCTGCATGCATGTAAGAAACAAATCCATCATTAAGAAGTTTTTAACTTCAAACCATTGCTTTCAGCTAAAATATTGAAGCAAATAAAAAGTCCTCGACAATATTGCTTTCTCTAGTCAAACGCTGTCTCATTTGAATCAGTGAAATATGTACAAATTAGAAAAAAATTAAAAACACTCCAAAACAGTTCTTGGTGGATTTTCATGTGTGAAGAAACGGGTAATGGACTTGAACGCTCATTGTAATTGACGGCACCCATTCACTGCAGAGGATCCACTGGTGAGCAAGTGATGTAATGCTAAATTTCTCCAAATCTGTTCTGATGAAGAAATAACCTACATCTTGGATAGCCTGAGTGTGAGTAACTTTTTAGCAAATTTTCATCGCCTGGGTGAGATTTTTTAGGGGTCATTCTAATATCAGTATGTATATAAAAATAAGGCATATGGCGAATATACTATATGGGTGTATAATTTTACAGGTTACAGATTCATTTTTTTACATAAACATGTATTTCCTCTCTTGTCTAGGCAACACTTAACGATAGGCTTTAATTTGTTAGCATATGCTTGAACTAACAATTAACAACTTTTTACAGCATTTCGAAGTGTTCCACTTCGTAAATTCGTAACATTAATCTCATAAATATACTATTGATCATTGTTAATTCATGCTTCTTCACTAACTAATATGTTTATGTATATAATATGTTAATATGTTAAGAATTATTAACTAATATGAATTTATACAACTTGTATGTATTAATCAATATGAATAAATGCAGTAAGAGTATTTTTCATTTTGAGTTCACGATACCTAAAATGCATTGACAAATGCTAACAAATTTTTAATCTTTGACACAATTGTTAAACCATCTTTTTGTCCTCTGCAAAGCACAAATATGGCCACAGTAGACATGCAGGAGAAAATGACAGACGGGAAGACAGTAAAACCAAAGGAGAGAGAGAAACTACACCTTCCCCTGGTGTATTTATAGGAATTGACAAAGTTTAGAATCTATCATACCGCAAGATGGAGTTTCTCTTGTCTAAAGCCCCCTGTGCTTGATGGAATGGGTGAAGTTTTCCCGAGTATAACATCAAAGGCCCAGCACTGATGTTTGTTGACTGGTATCATGTGTCTAATGGCAATGTGTCACAATGAAAATGACAAATGATTCTGACAGATCCTCCCAGCATTGGGGCAAAATATAACAAAAAAGTCTGAATGGCATAGAAAGTGAAAATCTTTTTACACCCAAACTCAAAACTACTGAAAAAAAGCAGCTATTTAATTTGCTAATTTATTGAAGAATAATTTTGGATATTATTAATAAAGCCTAAAAGGAATTAAAAGGAATTAAAAATGATGAATAAAAGACAGAGGGGAAATTTGCAGAATAAAAGCACAGAACATATTTAAAAGCAGTCCTGGGGCAATCCAAGAGCACTCTGCGTTCTGCATAAACTCACTCACAAGTCTATTTCCTAGCCAACTGAACTCAATCTTTACATAATAATGACTGAATAAATGACAGTTTATATCTTTTATGCAGAGAAGTGCACATCAAATCAAGCAATAATGCAGTGTTTTCAATTGCCGCCCGCACCCCTCCTGCATTCACTGTAATATTTGCATTTAGATGACATAACATAATAACTCGGTAACCACCTGCAGGAGTAAATATTTTGCTGTCTGTTTTGTCTAGCTGTCCTGCCAAACACAATGATTCATTAATTGAGCGCAGGAAAGAATCTTCATATGGCGACTGACATTCAATTATGCGGGAGATATCAGATTAAAAAGAGGTCCGAAAAGCATGTATGAACAGCCTATTTTGCGGCGAGCGCTGAGGGGAGGCTGAAGCTGTAATTTGAATGACCGTTTGGGTCCTGGGTGAACGCGGTGGCAGTATGGGAAATCACTACGCCACGACCTCACAGTAATTGGATGTCTATTGTGTGTCTGTGCATGTGCATGCAGAAGAAATGTGTGACGATGTGTTTATACGCCATTTATTTTCATTTGATGAGGCTTGTAAAACAGGCCTTTAATTGCACAACATTTTTATATTATTACAAAGCTTTAAAATTCACAGTTTGATCATGTATAAATAGATTATATGATATAAAAATGCTTGAAAGAACTTGAAATAATATTAACATCATTTTTGTTTAATGTGCCATAGAGAGGTCCTGATATCTTGTTCCTGTTCAAAGACAGACACACACGTTTTGTCTTTAGCTCTTCTCAAAAAAAATGAGCTACTTACCTATGTAGACAGCATTTAAGGCAAGACAGACGTGTTCTTGATGTGATGATAGAAAAATACTTTCTTTTGGCCAAATCTAAGGAAACATTTCATGTAGATAATCCAGAAATGTATTGCAATAAGTTGCAAATCTTGGAAATATCCATCCAACATGGTGGAAGAATCTATGGAAGAACTGTTTCTGCGGATGGATGGATGGATGGATGGGCGGATGGACAGACAGACAGACAGACAGACAGACAGACAGATAGATAGATAGATAGATAGATAGATAGATAGATAGATAGATAGATAGATAGATAGATAGATAGATAGATAGATAGATAGATAGATAGATAGATA
>NW_015505666.1:1450301-1472790 GCF_001515645.1 Sinocyclocheilus grahami
GGATGGATGGATGGATGGATGGATGGATGGGCGGATGGACAGACAGACAGACAGACAGACAGACAGACAGACAGACAGACAGACAGATAGATAGATAGATAGATAGATAGATAGATAGATAGATAGATAGATAGATAGATAGATAGATAGATAGATAGATAGAGATAAAAAAGTACCTTTTCTGTGGCATGAGAAAAAAAAATTACAACAAGAAAAGTCAGAATTGTGAGATGAGAGTTGCAATGATCTTTTTTTATTCTCTGGTGAAAAAAAAAAAAAATCAAGATGTAAACTCAGAATTCCAAGAGAAAAAAGGTAAAAATGGCAAGATATAAACATAGAATTGCGAGAAAAAAGACAGACACTCTTTATATCAGCAATCTGACTTTTTTTCCCAACAGAGTTATGAGTTTATATCTCAAAATTCAAAAAGTCAGATTTCATTTTGCTGCAACTACCTTTTTTATTTTTTTATTCCGTGGCGGAAACAGGTTTTTATATGATTCAAACAAAATGTTGATAAATATAATTATATGGCTTTGTTCAAAGATTATATTCTATATACTAGTATAATATCTGTTCAATATCAACATGTATTGACTGTATACATGTACTCTTGTATTCAATTTTTGTATGTGATATGTATTTTTATTCTTACCAGCATCATTAGTTTAATAGCATGCTGATGTCAAACTCTGTCTATGCAGGCAAGTTGACAGAAAGACAGCTCACTAGGATTCAGAACAGAGCTCTTATCTGACCACAGACTGGCCATCAGAAGCAGGACTGTAATGATTAGACATACTCCATAAGAAGACTGCCAGAATCCTGTCACTGCGTATCGATTTTAAGATGTCTATTTTGCTACTGTGTCATTTGGGCTTACGAAACAAAGGTGGGGCTACTCTGCCTGTCAATCGGCTGTCAGATTTAGTGGCAGGACTCTGATTGCCAGGACCCGGAGCAGATGCACTGTGGGTAGCCCACGATAGCAGAATGACCACAGAAGTGAGTTTGAGAAGGTCCTACAGTGACCGCCCCCCAAAGTGAGCCTGCAATCTGTCAGCCAGTCTAAATAAAACTCAAAACTAAACTTCAAACAGAATTCCAGACTTTTATGATGTGCAAGCCAACTTTTATGATGTGTGAGAAATGTGTTGATTTGGCAAATGAATGTCATTTGTTCAGGATACTATTGAAACACCACTTATTGACTTTCATGAATAAAATAAAATTAAATTAAATTAAATTAAATGTTCCCATAGACTAGTACTTCTAATTTCAATACTTAAGTACATTCAAAAGTAAGTACGCATACACAACCATATGCGCACATCTACACGGAGCCCAGTTAATGTTCAGAAAGTTGTGTAACCGAAACACTGTGTAATAATTTACATTACTGGGTATTCCTCGCCAACAGGCGATGTGTGTAGGATCAGTGCTGCAAGCTTCTGAACCAATCAGATCAGAGGAAAAGATCAATCCGTGACAGGTGCATGTGATCATCCTCCGTATCTTTTTGAAAGGGCATCTGCTGTCTGCTGCACATGAACAGATGATGGTTTGAGGACTTGATCTGGGCTTATATAAGAGCTTTTGGTGTTCCAGTTAATTATAAATTATGTTTCACGTAGTTGAGAGTTACTTTGACACGAGATTACAAAATGTAATTTAACCAAGTTGTGATGTTCCCATTTCTGACAAGTGAGTTCTACCTGATTAATCTGATCTGATGTAGCACATCAGGTATGGTACCATAAGCTTACAACACAGACATACAAAAATTATTAGTCACGCATGCTGTTCTGAGAGATACCGGAAAGAAAAGGCACCCTTGACCTGTCACAAGATGTGTGCACTGAGAAAACGCTGTTCAAGACAGTTTCGCAAGCTGTCAAGTCATTAGATGAACTAGCCGTCATTGCTGAAATAGTTTTATGTGAGTATGCATTCAATTAATTAGATCAACCTGTCCGATTCTTGTGGAACATCAGATGTGTCCTGCCTTCACAATTCTTTCTGGGAAGCTTCTACACACAAACTCGGACGTCTTAATTACAATGCGATGTGCATTCAAATGACTTTGCCAGGAATAAAACTGACATGCTGAGCAATTTCAAAGAGCTCTTTTTTCATGTACAGACAAATATAGGAAGATTTAGAAGTGTAGCATATATTCTGGAAAGCACCTGACATTTTTATCACATTCAAAACAGAACAGAATATTTAAAAACTTTTTGAATTTGAAGATCAGGCTAAATTTAACTAATTTTGTCTTCTGGGAAACATGTAACTATCTTCTGTAGCCTCTGAAGGGCAGTGCTAAATGACAAAAATAAGATATTTATGCAAAATAAGAAAAGTGCACACATCTCCATTCTGTTAAAAGTTTTCACCCCCTGGCTCTTAATGCATGTTTTTTTCCTTCTGGAGTATCAGTGAGCATTTGAACCTTCTGTAATAGTTGCATATGAGTCCCTCAGCTGTCCTCGGTGTGAAAAGATGGATCATACAATCATTATTGGAAAGGGTTCAAATACACAAAAATGCTGGAAAACCATATAATTTTCTGAAGAACACCAGGCAGTTTAACTGTTCAGGACAAACAAGGGATGCATGAACAACTATCACTAAACAAAAAAACACGGCTGTGGATCATTCAGGTAACAACACAGTATTAAGAATCAAGTGGATGTAAACTTTTGAACGGGGACATTTTTATAAATTCAACTATTATTTTCTCTTGTGGACTAATATGCAAACATCTTTTATGTGAAATATCTTATTCAGGTCAGTACTGAATAAACAATAATATGCATTTTGTATGATCCCTCTTAATTTGGTAAAATAATTAACATTTTGCAGATTCTGAAAGGGGGATGTAAACTTTTGACCTCAACTGTGTGTGTGTATATCACTTAAATCATGGATATGGTCTAGATTGAGGTTTTAATAAAATAATAAAATAAAATAAAAAAAATTGTCAGTTGATCATTGGTCATTGATCAGTAATTCTTTTGATACTTGCATGCATTCAAGAGTGAGTTTTAAAAGGGGGGAAAAAGATAAGCCACATGATCACATTCAGAACATAACTGGAGAACTAGAAAACAAAACAGGCTACCTAAAAATAAGTTACAATAAACAGTAAGCAAGTAAACGTGTAAGTAAAAAAAGAAAAGAAAAAAAACTTAATATTTATCTAATTCCTGATTGTTTTAAGCCAGTCAAACAAAATAGATTTCACAACCCGATTCTCGGCACCGTTGTGGGCAAATCTTGTAAAAGTGTTTGTGAACTTTAAAAATACCAAGAGCTAAAAAGTAAATTTCTGGCAAAGAAACAGAGCACACCTGTCTCCTTAACACACCTGAAATCCCCTGGAGCTCATTGTGTAAAACATCTGTCACACATATGAGATCAACAGTCGCAGCGGTGACAGTGAAAGTTAGAGCAGTTTGTCAACATCCAGCGTTTCACTATGAAGAAATCAGAATAAACGGCTACATTCAGACACCTTTCATGTAACATTTCAATTACAACGTCAACCCGACTATCAAACGCGCTCTGGAACGCATACAAACATGCATTTAATGATGGCTTTGCTCTGTTCCAGCTGAGGGGTTTTCTACTGGCCTTGTCGGACACAGCCGATGTTGGTGGATAAGTGTGTATAACCTCAATTAAAGCATGCTCTAAGTGTCTGACAACAGCTAATATTCCTCTTCCAGCAGCGGGCCGAATTGATGTTCCTTCATTCGTCACCCCGCAGAAAAAGCAATCATGCTGTTGTCTCGCTCTGCTTAGGAGCTGGGAAGCGCTGCCTCCAGTTGCTCATTAGCATGCATCGCTAACACCCCCTGTCCTCAAGATACCGTAGCATCTTTCCTGCATTGATCCAAACTCCAGTCTCTTAACAACGTTAAAACCCCTGCTTTAATATGCAGAGGAATCTGCTCTAATATACTTGCTCTAAAGGTGTTTTGAGGATAGTTAAACATTAAAACACACCGCAGTTATTGTTCGTCCCCACAGATTTGCCCCCTCATGTTTGCTTGCTTGTTTGCAGAGCTCTGTTTGAACAGAAAGCCTCCGTTCTGTCGGCTCTCCTGTTAGAGGTTCAACCCATAAAGCTTTAAAGGGGTCATATGATGCTGCTAAAATGAACATCATTTTGTGTATTTGGTGTAATGAAATGTGTTTATGCGGTTTAAAGTAAAAAAAAAACACATTATTTTCCACATACTGTACATTATTGTTTCTCCTCTATGCCCCGCCTTTTTGAAACGTGTCGATTTTTACAAAGCTCATCGGTCTGAAAAAGCGAGGTGTGCTGTGATTGGCCAGCTATCCAATGCGTTGTGATTGGCCGAATACCTCAAGCGTGAGACGGAAATGTTACGCCCCTCACATACTGTTGATGCCGTGTCCCGGCCAGAGCGATGAGTCAAAAACTTTCAAACCCATTACAAACGAGGCATTTTCTAGAGTGAGATCGAGAACGGCGCACCCCGCGGATCCGACGAATGAGCGGCAACCACATGTGACGACCCCGGGCTGGACTCCGCTGGTCCACTGTGAAAGTTTATGTATTCCCTCAGCGACCAGCACAGATCAGCTTTAGGCATGACGAAGCGGATATCGTCCTCTTTTGGAAGACCAAACAAAGTAGTTTCGCTTTCACAGCGAACCACACAGCGTCTTCACGATATGGCTGCAGCGTCAACAATACTACAGTGAGAATAAAAGTCACGCCTTCATCCTTTGCGTGAACATTTGGGTGGCGTTATGCAAATATTCCCACGTAGTGAGGTAGATATGTGGGGGCATGTTAGAATGAGCCGTTTTAGGTAGGTGTGGCTGACTCTGAACTTTTATAAAGAATATCTCTTTGGATTTGAGACTTTAGTCTTTGCAACTTTACAGATCTTCTTTATGTACCAAGAGCTTGTAACACTCCAAAGAGAAAAGAAAAATTGAAATCACATCATATGACCCCTTTAAGAAAACAGCCAGCTGTGTTACGAGATCTGACAGTCTTTAAAATGGGTATTTTTGAAATATCTGTGGTACATTTTGTAAATTCGCCATTCGTATTATATGGAAAATTGATTTGCAGACACTAAATAAGACCTGGGCTGATTGACAAACTCAAGCAGCAGTGTAAGATATTTCTGAATGGTGGAATAGCTTTCCTCTCATGTATAGTTTAAGCTACAAATGTTGGTCCCACTTTATATTAAGTGGCCCTAATACCTGTGTACTTACATATTAACTAGATGTGTACATAGTATGTAACTACAGTGTAAGTACACATTGGTACATAGTATCTACAGCTGTAATTTTTGTGTAACTACACATATATAACAACCCACTGAATGGCGTGTGTAAATACAAATGTGTAACAGGACATTGGTAACAACACTTTTTGGTAATGAAAGTACAAATGTGTAACAGGACTAACAGCACTTTTTGGTAAAGAAAGTGTTGCACTTTATATTAAGTAAATAATTCCTATGGATTTACCATGAAATTACTCTGATGTTACACAGCAGCGGCCAATAGGTTAGGCTTTACATATAAATTGTGGTTGGTGTCCAGAATGTTACTCTTTATATTAAGTGGACAGTTCCTGAGGAGTTACCATGTAAGTACACTGGTATTACAGTGGTGCACCAACTCCACCAACTTGAGATCCATCTCCTCCCACTTTACATATCCCTAAACCTACCCATTTTCACCCCCTGGATCAAATTGTTCCAATTACTCTTATACATATTGTTGTTACAAAATGTAGTTATATATGTCCTGTTACACATTTGTACTTACACAAACCATTCGGAGGGTTGATACATGTCTGTAGTTACAGAAATATTACAGCCCTAGATACTATGTACCAATGTGCACTTACACTGTGGTTACATACTATGTACACATCTAGTTACTATGTAAGTACACAGGTATTAGGGCCACTTAATATAAAGTGGGACCCAAATGTTTGCTTAGAGGTTTAAATCCAGTGCTAACATCACTAACATTCTGTAAACTTGCGGTTGCCCATCAAATATACACTTCTAAATGCCAGAAATCTTGAAATATCAATAGAAAGTATTTCACAACAGAACAGGAAATACAAAGAGAGAAGGAAAAGATTTTACAATAAGATTAAATTTGTTAACATTAGTTAATGCATTATCTCACAAACTCACAACTTTTATACCATTCAAACAATTATAAACAATTAATTGTTTATATTATTTAATTACATTTTTATATACTATATTTATACTACCAAAATCATGCCATTTTTTTATAGAAATATTTTATACTCACTAATTTAGCTTTCATTTGTTCAGTGTAATAATATTGCAAAAAATGTAATATTAATATTATGATAATAATATTATGAAATATTATTACAATTTCAAATAACTGTTTTCTATTTTATTATATATTTAAAGTATATTTATTTCTATGATAGTAAAGCTGAATATTTAGCCAGATCCTTCTTCAGATATCACTCTAATATACTGATTTGTTGCTAATAAAAAATTAAAGACTGTTCATTTATACTTGAAATATTAAAAATAATTAGATTTTAAATGTAGAAACTGTATGATAACCAATGCATTAACCTCCATTGTTTAAACCTTGTTATAAAGAGTTACAGAAAATAAAGAAATTTAAGAGAGGGATAAATTGCCTTATTTCAACCGATACAAAGTTTGTCCATGACATCACCAGCTGTGGGCGGGGCCCAGAAATTTGCAGTACACCAGTAATTAAAAACATCATACAATATAACAAACAGCATATTGTTCAGCAGTCTGCCATTACTTCATATAACTTACATCCATTCAGCAATAAAAAAAGAGGCACTCAAAGAAAGCACATACCTCTCTATCGAGCTGGTGGGGTGCTATCACGGTGACAATGTCGCCTCTTTCCGGGTCGATGTAGAACATATTGGGTGAAGGTTTATCGGGCAGCTGTCTCACGATGATGTAGCGCAGTACAGCGTTGTCGGTGTTGGGATCGTCTGCGTCGTAAGCCGTCATGGTCATCACTGTAGTGCCTGCCAAAAACAGTTGAAAAACAATGAGTTATAATGGAGACATATGGGCAGGATGCTACTCGGTTTGGTGCCAACTATATCCTTAAGGTTTTATCTGTACACCGACACCACTTGTATTGCCATTTTTCATTAAACCGCACAGCTGAACGGAACTGTAATCGATCGAACTCGGCGAGCTGAGCAAGAGAAGACGATGCACTTTGAATGAGGCTTCAGGGCATAAAATACGAAAGAGCAAAAGTCTACTTCTAAGAAGCCCTGTTACGATTCTCCCAGCACATCCGAGTTTTATATTGTACTGCATCTAAAATAAGGATACCATTCTTGGTAGATGAACTGTAATCCTAGTCAATTCTTGACATGTCAGTTCGCCTCCTCTCTCAGACGTGGCCTCCGGAATGAACAGCAGCTCGACGGTATCCGGAGAGAGGGCGATATCACAGTTCAAGCGACGCTGTTCATCTATTTCATTTTCCCTCCGTCTCATCTGAATGTGCTCAGCCACAAAAGTGGGCCACAAATGGAGCCAGAGCCTCTCAAAGTCACAGTGACCAGACAGTGACACGAGGATAAGTCATATCTATCTCCTGAAGTTAATGGCCTCTATCAGTGACGTTAACCTCTGATCAGCCTTTACAAGAGCTCTCGCACTGTACGGCATAAATCCAGCAGGCACCAAAAAGAGAAATGAAAAAAAAAGAAAAAAAGGGAGGATATGTGCAGACACCCTCAAATAGGAATATTAGCATCTTAGAGTAAATGAGTAAAAGGCAATTATAAGTAATTAAGGGAGAAGTGAGTATCTGCACGGGGAGAGAGACAGCGGTATTAGGCAGCGGTTAAGCAGTACACCTCTAATGATTAATTACACATGCTGAAGCGCATAGTGGGGCTCTCTCGTGACATCGCTAGTCAGAGCGAGCGGTTCCACTTCACTGTTTCACTGTTTCGGTTACACCAAGTTATACGACCTGCGTGTTCGCAGAAACACACACGAGTGTGTGCACAGCATGACTGCACACACACACAGACACATGCAACCTTTTTCTTTCTCTCATGCGCATACAGAAAGACAAGTACCCAGACAAGAGCACTCACACTGCACTTTATGAAGAGCAACCTAGCACTGAAATTAAGTTTGAAAATCTTGTAATTTATTGCATGGTTTTACTCTTGTCATTTGTTTTTACAAACTAAAAAATTTTATCAAATGGCAAATAAACAGATTAATTTAATACACCAACATTGAAAAGAAGGAAGGAAGGAAGGAAGACAAATAAATGAACCTGTACAATAAATTAATGAGGTAAAATAGCTCTAGAGAAGAAAAGAATGTGCAAAGATACAATTTTAAGCGTGGGCCAGTGTATGTACATATAATTTGTATCTGATTATTTATTCATAATTACCAAAATTGGCTCCCAATATATCCTGATAGCTAGCTAGATAGATAGACTTTTCTAAGACATTTAAGTAGAAATTGATTTCCTTGTAAGTGAAAACTAGTCCTGTCCAAACATTCTGTTTATGTATAGAATGCATTCATAATCAAGAATGTTTTTTACAACTGAACAAACATTTGTGAAAGAATAGCACAATCAACCTAATCACCACAAGACCCCTTGATTCTGAATCGACATTCAATCCGGTTCCTGTAGTTCTATTAACCTGTTCTCCTCCTGCACCCTCATAAAGATCAAAAAGCTATGAGGTATTTAGCGCTCATCAATATGAACCATGACAAAAGCCATCAGCTCCCATCAGCACACACATAAATCAACAAGCAGATCTAATTGGCTGATGGGAAGGGCCAGAAAGTGAATGCAAATCACTGCTACACAATTATGAAGCAATTATGTCAAAGCTGAGCCCAATTCAGTAGCTATTGTCTTCCTTTATGAAGTCCATACTCTCCCCAGCGCCAAGCCGGAATCAATGTTAACTATATTGGAAGGTTTAATGGGAGGACCTGAAATGGCTAGACTTGAATCTGCGGGTCTCCATTACTGTGTTATCAACTCTGTTCATCTAATTGGGGCTATGGGATCAGTCAGAGTGAGGACTTTTTCTTTCTGGCTCTTTCTGGCTCTTTCTTTTTCCCTTTTAATTCCACCATCTTGTCACACTGAACAAGAGGCAGAACATTGAAATGAATAATGTCTCATAAAATGCCTGACTTGAGCAGTTAATTTGATATCAGACTCGGTGTCTAACTCTGCATTAACTAAGGCTGAAAACATTCATTGGCATACTGAAATCAACCACAGTATGAGCAGGCAAGTAGGAGATGTGCTACATGGACTTGCGCTATATAATCATAAAAATTATAAATAACAGATTTTTGGTAACACTTTACAATAAGGTTCATTAGTTAAATATTAGTTAATGTATAAACTAACATGAGCTAACCATGAGCAATACATTTGTTACTGTATTTACTAATCTTCACTAACGTTAGTTAATAAAAATACAGATGTTCATTGTTAGTTCATGTTAGTTCACAGTGCATTAACTAATGTTAACAAGATTTTAATAATGTGTTAGTAAATGTTGAAATTAACATTAACAAAGATTAATAAACTCTGTATAAGTGCAGTTCATTATTAGTTCATGTTAACTAATGTAGTTAACTAATGAACCTTATTGTAAAGTGTTACCAGATTTTTAAAGTTATTTTATATTAAAAAATGTACGTATTTGTCTACATTTGTGTGTGTGTGTATGTATGTATATATATATATATATATATATATATATAATTTTAAATTGGAATAATATTTCAAAATATTATATTATTATATTATATTACAGTAATATTGTGAAGTATTATTCTAGTTTAAAATAACTTTAAAATAATTTTCTATTTTAATATACTTTAACATTTAATTTTTTACTTTGAATCTGTGAAAAAAAAAGTTATGGATTTTTTTTTTTTTTTTTAACAGTATATAATAATAATAATAATAATTCATAATTTAAACCTTTCTTATTCAGACTTTCTGTGGCTATACCTAGAGCGCTGTCTTTATCTGTTGCGCACACTGTTCTCGTCTTCTCATCCTGTTGCTCTCTGATATAGCAGAAGAATGTGTTGTTTGGAAGATCAAGGCATTTCAGTGGGCATCTCTGCCTTCTGACAACAGCTGAAGCCCGGTGGGTGCCAATCACAGAGCCCCACTCCAGAACCGAAGGCAGTGGTGTACCTTCCAAAACCGTGGGCTTCTCCACAGGGTGCCTTCCACTTCGACATGGCCCCAGCTGCTTAAAACCAAGAGCTGGCTAAAAAGCTGGGCCCTTAAGCTTTTGTGGAGGAGAGGTTTTACATAATAATAACTTCAATTGTGTCACGCCATTAAAAGGTCATATTTATATATGATTTATTTCACAATTTATTTCAGCACAAAAATTTAATTTCTGTGTAAATGTACTTATTTGCCCATTTAATCAATACAATTAAAAATTAAAAATTTAATTATTGTAGAAGCTGCTTGTTTACAAATTATTTTGTGATATTCAGGGTTTTTTTTCTATTTATTTATTCATTATGCATACATTTATTTTGTGTAGTGTATGGACAAAAAAAATGTTATGCTAACTATTCCTTTAAAAATATTATATTGGGAAGTACGTAGACAGTAACATGATATTATTGAAAGTAAAATATAAATATAAATCTCAGTGGTGTAACAATACCATCCCATCATAATATGCTAGATCCCTGACAACCTAGCAGAGAACAGCAAATCACATTCAGTGCTAATTTTGCCGGAACAATTGCATTTTTAACAGTTTCATAATTCTTTTAGGTGCTAAAACAATGCAAGCATGTGCAAATAAACAATACCATCAGCAGGCACAATTCATATTTAGTCCACCTCTCTGTTTTCAGTTATACAGCACTGTACAATGAGAGTTAAAAAGAAAGTAAGGGCTACAGTGCGCTAAAACAAGGCCGGTGTCACACGTGGCACATCCTCTATTATAGACATCCAGGGAAATCAATATGACTTCAGGATCTCATTCACACTGGGAAAGCCTGCGCACTGTGTGATGGGCTTTATAATAGGAAAGAACGGGGGGAAAGATTGAGACAGGATGAAATAATG
The DNA here is from genome assembly GCF_001515645.1 of Sinocyclocheilus grahami. Lineage (NCBI taxonomy): Eukaryota > Metazoa > Chordata > Actinopteri > Cypriniformes > Cyprinidae > Sinocyclocheilus > Sinocyclocheilus grahami. Next base: position 1,461,486 of record NW_015505666.1, read on the forward strand.
ATGGAGCAGGTGTGTGTGAGCGAGTGATCTGACTAGATACCGAGATGAAAGGGAGAGAGAGGAAGGGCGAGAGGTCTGCAGGGAAAACAGACAATGAAGCTACTGGACAAGGGATCACTGTGCTATCTTTGGACTTTGGATAAGTTTAAAGTGCGCAAATAATGAGGCTAATCTTCTATCCGAAATCTACCAAATTATTTTTTTTGGAATGGAATGGATGGAGATTTATTCAAAGGACGTTTGAAACTTTGCGGCACATGATTGGTGAGACTTCAAAAAGCACAAAATTCTAAATAGTGTGGCTTTTTATAGACCATCTCTGCTACATAGCAACAGCAAAGCACAGAGTGCTATTACCCTTCATTTTGGGAGGTAATTCAATACATCTAGAGGTTCTGGACAAAGATAAATGGACTACAATGTGGAATGGAGCACAGCGGTGAAATTCGCGGCCTTCTTGCCCTGAAAGACCCAGCTTGCCTATTCTCCCTTGGTTAAAGGCAATCAAGTGAAATTCAGCGGTCTGTCTAAAAGAAGTCCGCAGGCATAGTCTGGCTATTCTACGTTCCTGTTGTTTCATTACACCGTGGCGAGTAAGCACCATTTTTATGAAAACCCCTGAACTGCAATTTACTCATTGCTTCAAAGTGTAGTCCCATAGCAGAAACAGTGCTGTATAAGGAAGAAACACTTGAAACTTCGCATTCACACATTCACACTCGTATTGTAAAATGCTGCACCTAAGCTAAAGGAAAACATACAAAAAGTTTTTTATAGATTTTTTGCAAGTTACATATTTATGCTCAACAAGTAGCTAGGTTAACACTGGTCTAGGAGATGAAATGAATGACAGAAAAAGATATTCCTCCAAAAGAGGAATTTCTGTCAGTATTTACTCACCCTCATGTCATTTCAAATCTGAATGGCATTACTTCTGTTACGGAGCAAAATATTAGATATTTTTGAGAAAATGTAAGTCTTTTCCATTCAACAATGACTCATAGGGCCCTATTTTAACCAAGCGCATGGCACAGGTGCACTTAGGGCATGTCTGAATCCACTTTTGCTATTTTAATATACCAACCCATGGAAGTACTGAAACCTGTTTTGTACCTTTGTAATACACTGATAACCACCAAAAGCAGGTGGTGATGAGAAAGTCACATGATGAACCAAAGCCCATCCCAAGCAGCTTTTAAACACTAATATGTATAGAAGGTGCACAATGTCATTCACACAAACACTAAATACCATAATGGTAACACACATGAAACTGAAATATGCAATAAACATTAATTTAACAACATTAGATGTAACATACAACCCTAATGTACACAACTGATAAGAAAAAACTAAGAAGAAACAGTTATTTCAATGGAAAAGCACCCAAGGTGAAATGTAACGCAGGGAATTCTGGGAATGTCAATTTCACCATCACCGTATATAGTAGGGAAACTTACCATTAACCAATTAATTGGTTTTTACTGTAGCATTTTACAGTCTTTTACTGTTAAAATCCTGGTCATTTTTGCAGTGTATTTACATGGCGGAATTTGCAAGATCATAGACTGAATGCTTCTCCAAGGATGAAATAGATCTGCTTGTGTGCAAGGTTAAAGTGCGCGAGCAGACAATTTACGGGACAAGCTGGAATCCACCAAAGCCCCCTGAGATGAAGCACACGTGGGCGTACAAAATAATAATCATTTACATTGTAATCCTTTTATTTTTAATATTTGGCATGTTTGTGTGCTGTTGCGTGTTCCTGTGTGTGTAATAAGCAGAGTGTGTACGCACTCGCCTATAGGCGCATATTACTAGCATACCCTTTAAATAAATAAAAAATACTTCGCCATTGACTTTAGACTAGGTTTTAGTTGGTCAATGGCGCAATTGTTTTCAGTTGCCTCAAAATAGCAATGCGCCAATAATGCGCCTGAACACACTTTGTTTTCAGACCAGCATGCCCATGGGCAAACAGATTGGCGCAAGTGCATTTGCTATTTAAACAACGTGGCACTGGATGTGAAAATGATAACTGTGTCGGGCTGAAACTAGCAAAAAACACTTAAAAACATCTTACACACAATAATTATATGGCAAACAGTAGCTCAAGTGCATGATAGCTTGACTGGCCATTGATGTTTGTTTTGTGCATCAAGCACACACAGCTTCAGTTTTAACTTTCATCAAGGAAATTTTTGGCTTCAAAAGATTTTTTTCCCCCTAAAAATCTTTGTTTGTGTTCATCTTAAGAAAGAAAGTCATATACATATGGGATGGCAAGAGGCTGTAATGGATGGAGAATCCCTTAAAGGGCAAATTTTTTTGTATTCCACTGTGCTGCATTTTAATTGTTGTTATGCAATAGATAGATGTTTTTGAGTGCTACTGCATTTTGTTTTGTTTTCCCCGTTTTAACCAAACTTTTGTATGTCTGTCTGACAAAACACTTCATGCACTTTATTTGACTTTGCATTGAGACGATGATTCAATGTGATGAAACAAGTACCTCTTCTCCTGTTTTCATTTTTGCTAGGTTACTTCTACTTTTTTAATATTAAAGTACAGATTTTTTTTTAACTTCTACTCAAGTAAGTTTCTGCCCAGATACTTGTACTTTAAATTGAGAATTTTTTTTTCACTCAATATGTTTACTTTCACTTAAGTATAATTAAATACTTTTTATACCGCTGCCAAAAAAATAAACAATTTAAAAAAAGTAATGTATATTGTATTCAAATCTTCTGAAGCCATACGATAGCTTTTTCTGAGAAACAGTATTGGAACGGGATCATTCCTGAACTAATCAGTCCAATTAGTGAACAGGATCAACCAGTACTTTGAAATGATTCATATAAAAAGATAGACTCGTTACCAAAGAAAGTTTCTGAATTCAATTCCCTGACTCAATGTTCCATTTCTTGAGCTAATAGCTCCCTAGAGGGCAAGATTATCCATGAACGACAGAAGTTTCTTTATATAAAGCCAATGCATGGTTTCAGAAGACCTATAAAGCCATATGGACTACTTTTACGATACTTTTATTGTTCTTTTTGTTACTGTATTTAAAAGAAGTGTCTGAAGATTCTTTAAATCTTTTTAAAAGTGTTAAACAAAACAGCATGCAGGTTTAGAATGGCATGACAGTGAAGAAATAATGAGAGAATTTTCGATGAACTGTTCATATAAGTAGAGAACACTCAGCCATTTTATTATAATTGATTCATTCTAAAGCACCATTTGTCAGATCCCAAAGGGAAACCAAAGAGTGTAAAACCTCCACTTTTTAAGAACATTATCGATGATTTACATAAAAGGTGAACGTCAGGGCACCAGTAAAAGGCTAATAATGGACTACCAACACTTTCATTGTTTTGGTATTGTATGTAATGCATACAACAAGTGCTCATCAAGCCATAATCATTTCCACAAATCACTTCTACCATTCTAATGTGAGATCCGAACCATCCTTTGTGACTGATAAACGTATAACCTAAAAAGCTAACTTAGTTTCTCAGGACTGAAAAAACTGTTCAGGAGGTAAAAATTGAGGCTTAAAATGAAAGAATCAATCTCATTTCAACAAGATTCAGCTTCACAATGCCCCGCTATGCAACCTTTTGTTATAAAATAACACCAGTGATTTTACATTGGACGTCAAGCAACCCAACACAGTACCAAAATTGACTTTCAAAACTAAGAAAAATGTCTTAAAATCAAATTTTTAACTTGCACTTCCACACTTTTTTTTGTTTCATTAAGCCTCAGAGCTCTGGTAGCTCACATAAAATCCCACAACGCACACGGGCAAGTAAACACAGAAATGTAATCTGTGTGTCCGGTTTGATCCCAGGCCTGCAGTGGAAAGTGCTGCAGCATAAAGCCACACATCATTCTCTCATCTCGCCCTGTCACCAGCTTCTCCATTACAGATATAAAAGAAGAGAGCAAGAGGTAGCACTTATTAACATGATCTGTGTCTGTGTGTGTGAGTGAGACGAGTGAAAGAAGATGAGAAAGCAAATGACAGAGAAAAAGAAAAGAATGCAAGGGTGTCTGGAATAGAAGGAAATTAAAGCAAGCACAAATTGTCTTTACACTGCATGCAGCCAACATCTGAAGTGGCGTTTATTGAAAGTATGTCTTTTAATGAGACACAGATGTTGCATAACAATCGCCACAAACACACTGCAAAGTTTTGGGAGTGACAACCGCATGTGTTTGCTGAAGTGAATCCTCTAATTTCAGTTGGAAATGGTATGTAATGGTCTTTGACTATATAAAGGTGGTCTGGTGTTCTGTGACAGAATGACAGTAACACACCTCTCTTCCCTCCACCTTTTCACCTTTACAGCCTACAGCAGACTAATTAAATTCTACCTGCACCACTATTCCAATCACTTAAACATGCTGTTCACTCATTCTAACAGTTTCCAGTGCAGAGCCACATGTACCCATACACACAAACGGTTGATTAAACAGTGACGCAACTTCAAAAGGAACATAATAACCTCTTTTTTTTAACCCAATGCTGGGTTCAGCCTGTTGGGTCATTTTATTGGGTTACTTTTAATGTTTTTACCCAGGTGCTTGGTAGTTTTTTTAATAGAATAGAATAGAATAGAATAGAATAGAATAGAATAGAACGTAACGTAATGTAATGCAATACAATACAATATATATACACTACTGTAAAAGATTGGAATCATTAAGATTTTTTTTATGTTTTTGAAAGAAGTCTCTTATTCACACAAAGGCTGCATTTATATGGTCAAATCCAGTAAACCCAGTAATATTGTAAAATATTTTTACAATTTAAAATAACCATTTTGGAAAATGTTTCAGCAGCCATCTTACTTTCCACCAAAATATTAAGTAGCACAACTGTTTTCAACATTGCTAATAATAAGACATGTTTCTTGAGCACCAAATCAGCATATTAGACTCCCGAGGAGACTTCTGTACTGAACTGTATCCGTCAGTCATTTCTATTTGAAACGAACAAACTGTCTAAACAACTGATTCACTAGTGCAAATAACATATCATTGCCCCAACATTAGCACTGTTAACACACTGTTCCAACAACCACTAAAATACAGCAAATACAGATTTCTTCACAAATTTGAAGCTTTCCCATTTACAGTATGAAACATCTTTTTTTTTTTTTACTAGTTCAGGAAAAGGACAGCAGTCACAGGAACAATGGTGGCAGCTGATTAAGGTGCAGAATGTCATCACTTCCTATTAGCAACACATTGTGTATTAATTTTCTATTAGGTTTATTACATAACATGTTCCGGTAATGCAAACGAGGCCGATATGGTGGACGGGTATGCATACACACAATGGAAATGGAGTGGAATGAATATCATCAAATGAAATTGTGTTCAATTAGATAACACATTTGTTTGTGTCTGTGCTTGTATATCTGAGAGGGAGTGCAAGAGTATGTTTACAGTCATGTTCAGAGGAAAAAATATAATTAACACCTCTGTGGGGGCTTTCTGCATTAGCTAACTGTTTCACAGTGTATCCATAAAGCAGCAGGAATCCGTTTGGATCCTGGCAGCGCGCAGCATATGTACGGTTTAATGCGCACATTGCCGCGGCTAAAACATAATGTGTGTCTTACTATGGCTGTGCTCATCAAACCAGAACGCAGAACGGCAGTCCTCAGCGGGGCAAAATTAATGTTTAAGGAGACATCAAGCTCGGGTGAAATGACATTTTGCTCAGTCATCAAGTCTTGTTGCAATGCAAACAACAGCTCAGATTGTATCATTCAGGTTTAATGTTTGCCTGGCTTAATATAAACCTAAATTTCATAATGCAATTCAATTAAATTCAAAACAGGCAATGGAGAGTGAAGTAAACTGTGCCATGCTTTACTTAAAATGTCCTCTAGACTCTAAACAAATTAAACTGCCTTTCAAGATGTCTGCTCTGACATTACAAAAGAGCATATATAACATAACATAAATGAATTAATGAGTGAGTGAGTGAGTGAGTGAGTGAGTGAGTGAGTGAGTGAGTGAGTGAGTGAGTGAGTGAGTGAGTGAGTGAGTGAGTGAGTGAGTGAGTGAGTGAGTGAGTGAGTGAGTGAGTGAGTGAGTGAGTGAGTGAGTGAGTGAATGAATGAATGAATGAATCATTAAGCAAGCCAGCCCATTCCAAAGTGTTATTTCACAATGGCATCATTTGTTTAACATTCAGAATATTTATTGCATAATAGTATTTATGGGGTAAAGTATGAAACATTAAATTAAATTGCACTCTATTAAAAAGATTAGCCATTATCAAACAAAACCTTTAATAATGGATAATCTTTAGCATTTTTTAGCAAAACAATTATATAAATCAAACATCACACATGCTCAATGTTTTTAGACCTGGATAAGTACATTTATTTAAACATTAAAAAAGTAATACTATATTTTTTTTACCTGAGATTTGGACTATTTGCTTGGAAGTGGATAGAAAAAAATAATCACATACATTCTCATGTACATCATCTCTCAGTCACAGGCAGATAAATATGATGAAGCCTTTCTAAATATATAGTCAACTGACAGAATTATTTGCTAGACTAATCCACCAAAAATGAAAATTCTGTCATTATTTACTCACCCTCATGTTTCAAACCTGTATGGCTTTCTGTGGAACATAAAAGAGGATATTTTGAAGGATGTTAGTATTACAGTTTCTCTTGACTTCCATTGTAAGGACAAAAATAAATAAAAAAATAAAATAAAATACAAATACAAATACAAAGGAAGTCAATGTTGAAACTGGTTATCAACATTCTTCGAAATATCTTCTTTGGTGTTCAGCAGAAGAAAGAAATACATTTAGGTTTGAAAGGACGTGAAGGTAAATAAATGATAGGTGGACTATGCCTGTAGGGATGATTTTCTGGCTTGCCTCTTTCTACTGACCCACCGCTTCCACCAGGAGCTGTAATGGTGGACGGTCTCTGACACCTCATCAGTGGTGTGTGGTCACACACTCTCTTCTACAACCTGACAGCAGGCAGCAGCCTTATGACACCTTTCTGACAAACACTCACACAATCAAGCAACTCACAACAACAGCATGCATGCTAACACAAGCACACGTTGGGAACTCACTGAACACAGACCGAAGACTACAGCAAATAGACCACAGCATGCGAAGACACAGCTGAAATTATTCTCTCACAGAATCCACTATGCCCCTGGCCTAAAAGTGCCTGGGGATATTAGTTTCCCTTTTTTTACAGAACAAGAATTGCTCCCCGTTTCCCTTTGTGAACTTAAAAGTCAAAGTCTTTCCCCACAGCGTCCAAAGAAACTCAAAGAGAAAATAAATAATGTCAACATCAGGACTGTCGAAACCCTAAAGACGGAGTCTTTGACAAAAAAAAAATCTTGCTTTCTGAATGAGAACATTTCATAGATTCATGAGACCATGGTCATTTACATGTCAGAGGCTTTTAGAACTTCGCCTCTTTAGAACAGAACTGCAGAGAATTACTGGGCCTGTCAACACTGAATTGCTTTCAAACCCAAGATCCTTGCACTAGAGGCATGTAAAACAAGACAGAACAAAGTTACTGAAATCCCAGATCTTTACCCGATGCGTCACCCTCCAAAACTGTTTACAGAATGCTTGACAGCTCAGGGTCAGAACCCGTCCTCCTCGGTTACTTCCTGTCGGTTGAGACCCCAGCGATGAACTGTCTCCTCTGGGGCCCGTTCTATAAAATTTTCTGTCTGTGTGGTTTAAAGAGCACAGATGTAGTTCAGGTCCCAGGGCTCATGGAGCTGTCCAAATGAACCTCTGGTAGCCCAGTGAGGTTTAAGGTGATGTCTCAGCACACATAGGATTGCACTGAGGATTGGTTGAAATGCTGTTTCACTTGGATCTAAAACTTCTGAAGAAAGGTACATTTGCAGTGATGTAGTTTTCGACAACATATGAACCTCCCTTAGCAAGTAAAGACAGAGCATTGCAAAATTAATCAGACTGTTCTGCAACAGTTAAAAAAAGCTTGGCTATTAACAATGTATAAACCTTAACTTTATGTAATTTAACTTGATACTTTGCACTCGTCAAAAGTTAGTCAATAAGATTTATTTTTAATTAATTAATTTTATTTATCAGTGACGGGTTAAACAGATCAACAGTAAACAGTAAAGACATTTAAATGTCAGGAAAGGTGCTGGTATTCATCAAAAAATCTTTAAAAAAATAAAATAAAAATTAAGCAGCACAACTTTTAAAAAAATAAAAAATAAAAAAACAATAAAAAATGAAAAAGTGCAAAACATTTTTTGAGCACCAAATCTGGATATTAGAATGATTTCTAAAGGATGTGACACTGAAGACTGAAGAAATGGCTGCTGAAATTTCCGTTTTGCCATCACAGGAATAAATTACATTTTAGAATATACAAAAATAAAAATAATTGTAATAATATTTTACAATATTGCTGTTTTACTGTATTTTAGATCAGATAGAGTCTTGGTGAGTGTAAGATAATTATTTCAAAAATATTTTTAAAAATCCTCAATCTTTTGAAAAGTAGTGTATATATATATATATTTTCATTGTAAATATGTGAAAATCTGCAGTTTTAAAAGAGCACATTCATGATGTTTTTAAAATAATGAACCATCCAAAGTGGAAACAATAGCTGTGACAGCAGTATGAAGAAAAAAAAAACTCTTAATTAATTAAATCTGTTCACGATCTATGATACACTTAATGAAAAAAGTACTAAACTAAGTAGTCTTTTTGCTCTGCAACAAGTCCATTAATCTACTAAGGGATGTGGCAGAACTTTTCTTTAGTCTCAAAGACTAATTAATCATTCTGGTCTGTATCAGCAGACAGATTAAATCACAAACTGCTGCTTGTCCTCTGCTGCGGTTTAAAGTCTATATAGTGATTTCAATAAGTTAATAGAAAAAAAATAACTTTGAAATTCTAAAAGCCCTCTTTAATGTTTCAAAAATCTTGTGCTTCTTTGTCTACAAGAAGATTGATTAGCACTCTAGCAGAGGAAAATTATAATAACAAACTTTAACTGTAATAAAATCTTTGTTTGCCAATGACCAATCTCTCCCTGTCCATCAACACTGACAACTTTGCACCACCTTTCCAATGATTTTCCATAACATGCAGTAGTCTGCTGACATGTCGAGCATGACAATTCAGTGGAGGAAGAACACACTCTCCACATGGTGACAGTCAATGAATACATATGCACCAGCCAAGCCATGATTTGGGTATGGGAATTGGAGATCTAACAGAAAAGGCTGCTTTGAAGTGCCATGTTCTCTTGTTGAGGAAGTTACTAGAATTTAAAACGGTTCCATCACCAAAGCAATTGTGATGAGCTACACCTTACCTGATAACACCCCGAGAACAGGTGTTTTACACAGGCTCCAACAACACACAAAAGGCAGAAGCACAAGTGGACAAAAATTAATTTACTGTTTAAATAAAAAATAATCACATACATTCTCATGTACATCATCTCTCAGTCACAGGCAGATAAATATGATGAAGCCTTTCTAAATATATAGTCAACTGACAGAATTATTTGCTAGACTAATCCACCAAAAATGAAAATTCTGTCATTATTTACTCACCCTCATGTTTCAAACCTGTATGGCTTTCTGTGGAACATAAAAGAGGATATTTTGAAGGATGTTAGTATTACAGTTTCTCTTGACTTCCATTGTATGGACAAAAATAAATAAAAAAATAAAATAAAATAAAAATACAAATACAAAGGAAGTCAATGTTGAAACTGGTTATCAACATTATTCGAAATATCTTCTTTGGTGTTCAGCAGAAGAAAGAAATACATTTAGGTTTGAAAGGACGTGAAGGTAAATAAATGATAGGTGGACTATGCCTGTAGGGAACAGGTGTTTTACACAGGCTCCAACAACACACAAAAGGCAGAAGCACAAGTGGACAAAAATTAATTTACTGAAGCAACCATGCTATGTTACCTTGTTCTAATACAGCTTTGAGCTCTTTTGGTGAACTGTGTTTCACAAGACTCTTACCCGAGCGCTCCACATTGCAATTGTAATGCTGTACCGGGTGAGCAACTGAGCAAGTTTACTACATCAGAAAAGCACATTATGTGATGGATATTTTATGCAAACATCAGATTATATTAGTTTACAAATCATGCACTGTGATCAAAGTGTTTTGAGGTCATAACACAGGATTGTGTGAGGAACCATGGAAAATTAAGTCTTTATGAATTGATAATTTGCCCCAATAATTAGTTTGAAAAGAAATGAAAGTTGTTGTTTTGCTGCCTCTAGTTTTCATTTCAACTGGAAACTGCACTGTATAGGTACAACTGTAGGTATGTTTTTGCAAAAATTAAAGGTGATGTTTGCAATGAGCCTGGGTTAAAATATATATATATACACACACACACATCCACACAATACTACCAGTTAAAAACTCTGTTAAAAACAAGATGGGAAGCTGTGCAGTCATGTGACCAGACCAGTTCGAATGGCAGCAGAGACAGGAAGACATGTGTCATATGTGCATGTGTGAGTGTTCAGCGTCTCCACTCGGCTCAAGCTATACGAAGAGACAGTAGCTGATGGTGCAAAACTGACGGGCCTTTCAACGCAACATCTGCTAGCGAGCTAAACATCATTAAGGCGACTCGCACGGATCTGACATCCCTGCAGTATTTTCTGCTGTGATGGGCGGCAGCCAGCCAAAAGGACAGTCGAAAACAACACAAAGAGCTCTGAATTTGACATTTCAAGTCCCAAACATTTGCATTTAGGAAAATGCCACTCAAATCTAAAGCAAGAGATACAAACAGGTTTAGCTGAATGGATTTCTTGGGGGCAACCTTATGCAACATTTTGGCATTTAAAATGGCTTTTTATTTAACTGAACATGAGCTGTATGCAATGAAATTTCATCAATAAGAAAAACACACAATGCTTTTCTTCCCAGGTCTGAATCAATTCAAAAGAAGTGGGTCCTTTCAACAGACACGACTATTCATTTTCGGGTACGGTCCATCTATTTCACAAGACTGCAAATGAAACAGAAAACCTATTAGCTCGTGTTTGTTAAAAACATACTCAAAGCAATCAATAGACCAAATATATGAGGAAAGAGATGAAAACAGAAAATGAGGAAACCAGGTATGGAAGGAGGGAAACAGATCAACGTCAAGAAAAAAATAAAATAAATAAAAAGACTCTTGAGGAAGAAAAGGGAGAAAAAGGAAGGTGCTAAATGAGATATGCAAAAAAAAAAAAA
>NW_015505666.1:1473138-1474250 GCF_001515645.1 Sinocyclocheilus grahami
GAAGAGACAGTAGCTGATGGTGCAAAACTGACGGGCCTTTCAACGCAACATCTGCTAGCGAGCTAAACATCATTAAGGCGACTCGCACGGATCTGACATCCCTGCAGTATTTTCTGCTGTGATGGGCGGCAGCCAGCCAAAAGGACAGTCGAAAACAACACAAAGAGCTCTGAATTTGACATTTCAAGTCCCAAACATTTGCATTTAGGAAAATGCCACTCAAATCTAAAGCAAGAGATACAAACAGGTTTAGCTGAATGGATTTCTTGGGGGCAACCTTATGCAACATTTTGGCATTTAAAATGGCTTTTTATTTAACTGAACATGAGCTGTATGCAATGAAATTTCATCAATAAGAAAAACACACAATGCTTTTCTTCCCAGGTCTGAATCAATTCAAAAGAAGTGGGTCCTTTCAACAGACACGACTATTCATTTTCGGGTACGGTCCATCTATTTCACAAGACTGCAAATGAAACAGAAAACCTATTAGCTCGTGTTTGTTAAAAACATACTCAAAGCAATCAATAGACCAAATATATGAGGAAAGAGATGAAAACAGAAAATGAGGAAACCAGGTATGGAAGGAGGGAAACAGATCAACGTCAAGAAAAAAATAAAATAAATAAAAAGACTCTTGAGGAAGAAAAGGGAGAAAAAGGAAGGTGCTAAATGAGATATGCAAAAAAAAAAAAAAGGAAGAAGGAAAAGGAATTTGATTACGAGCGTAAAACATGCAAAAGCAGAAGAAACTGTGTTTGTGTTTATCTCAATCGCATCCTCTAAGCGTACTCCAGGCGACGAGTGCCTCGGGTCAGTAATTGAGAAACCAATATGGTTCCTCAGAGATCCGACGCCTAGCGTTCAGTAACATTCTCATATCTCAGAACGAGTGCGGTCCAACTTACATTTAAGATTGCATTCTACCTGCAAGCTAGAAATTATGGGAGACATTTCTTTTATGAGAAAAAAGGGGGGAAACTCATTAACATGAAGCCGTGGGATGAAGTGAAATGCATGTTTAATTTTGGAGAGTGAACAGGAAACTTGGCGAACAACATGCTAAAACTCTGCCGTCAATCAACTCAATCTCTTAATCGAACACTATGGGG
>NW_015505666.1:1474830-1520038 GCF_001515645.1 Sinocyclocheilus grahami
GAAGAGACAGTAGCTGATGGTGCAAAACTGACGGGCCTTTCAACGCAACATCTGCTAGCGAGCTAAACATCATTAAGGCGACTCGCACGGATCTGACATCCCTGCAGTATTTTCTGCTGTGATGGGCGGCAGCCAGCCAAAAGGACAGTCGAAAACAACACAAAGAGCTCTGAATTTGACATTTCAAGTCCCAAACATTTGCATTTAGGAAAATGCCACTCAAATCTAAAGCAAGAGATACAAACAGGTTTAGCTGAATGGATTTCTTGGGGGCAACCTTATGCAACATTTTGGCATTTAAAATGGCTTTTTATTTAACTGAACATGAGCTGTATGCAATGAAATTTCATCAATAAGAAAAACACACAATGCTTTTCTTCCCAGGTCTGAATCAATTCAAAAGAAGTGGGTCCTTTCAACAGACACGACTATTCATTTTCGGGTACGGTCCATCTATTTCACAAGACTGCAAATGAAACAGAAAACCTATTAGCTCGTGTTTGTTAAAAACATACTCAAAGCAATCAATAGACCAAATATATGAGGAAAGAGATGAAAACAGAAAATGAGGAAACCAGGTATGGAAGGAGGGAAACAGATCAACGTCAAGAAAAAAATAAAATAAATAAAAAGACTCTTGAGGAAGAAAAGGGAGAAAAAGGAAGGTGCTAAATGAGATATGCAAAAAAAAAAAAAGGAAGAAGGAAAAGGAATTTGATTACGAGCGTAAAACATGCAAAAGCAGAAGAAACTGTGTTTGTGTTTATCTCAATCGCATCCTCTAAGCGTACTCCAGGCGACGAGTGCCTCGGGTCAGTAATTGAGAAACCAATATGGTTCCTCAGAGATCCGACGCCTAGCGTTCAGTAACATTCTCATATCTCAGAACGAGTGCGGTCCAACTTACATTTAAGATTGCATTCTACCTGCAAGCTAGAAATTATGGGAGACATTTCTTTTATGAGAAAAAAGGGGGGAAACTCATTAACATGAAGCCGTGGGATGAAGTGAAATGCATGTTTAATTTTGGAGAGTGAACAGGAAACTTGGCGAACAACATGCTAAAACTCTGCCGTCAATCAACTCAATCTCTTAATCGAACACTATGGGGGTAAACTGAAGTTATACACATTGTTTACTTTCATTTAAATCTTTTTTTTATTGCAAATAAATGCAGTCAACCGCTCAACTCACCTCTGACCACAATACAAACCAAAATGTATCTTCATTATGGGCACAGTTTCAGTGATATTTCAGTGATAAACAATATACAGATGAAAAACTTATCTTCATTATGCCATGGTTTCAGTGATATTTAAGTGATATACTATGTTTAAGGTACTTTGTACAGACTGATGTGAAATGCACAACTACAGCCTTTAGTCCTTGCTTGACAATGAGAATTTTGTCATCAGACTTCTGTGAAGCAAATGCTATCTCACGACCAATTTGTTCGTATTTTACAAGGTGGCTAATTCGTACGACCTCATTCGCATGACTTTGTATGATGTCTGTGTGGGGTCGGTTTAGGGGCGGGGTTAGGGGTGGTCATTCGTACTAATCCCAACGAATTTGCCACCTTGTAAAATACGTACAATTTTTCACAAATCATACAAATTCGTGTATAAAAAAAGTGAGGTTGTGCAAATTCATATGAATTAGCCACCTTGTGCAATATGTATAAATTGTCATGAGATCGGGCTAGTGGAGCACAAAAGTAGTTTAGCACAATGTTAACATTTTCTTTTTTTCTCAAATCTAATTTGCACTTTCAAAACGTGACAGGTTGCATTTTGTTTCGGAACAAGTCAGAATCTCTCTCTCTCTCTCTCTCTCTCTCTCTCTCTCTCTCTCTCTCTCTCTCTATATATATATATATATATATATATATATATATAATTTAATAGTGCCTTAATTGTACATTTTGTCCTTTAGGAGCTTTACAGGCCACTGTATGTTTTCATTGCATTTAAAAAAAGCACCCTGAACATCTCCTGCTGTGTTTAACTAAAGAAAAAAGTCACACGGGTGAGCAAATGATTGCAAAATGTTCTTTTTTCAGGTGAACTACTCCTTTAAACTGCTGGTTTTGTATGATTAGAGTGTTTTCAGAGGAGACCTGGGGAGTCTAAGACGAAGTAGTCTTGCAGTTATTGCCTCTGAAGCTTAGCTTAAATCTTATTGCTTCCACTGTCATAAGGTCTCAGCTTTGTCCCTCAAACACGATGCATGATGTGGTTTCCTCTGATATCAATGCAAATACTGAATATAAATAAAATTTTACTTTCTAGTCGAGTTCCTATGGAGAACAAGAAACTGTTGTATTTCCTCTTGTACTACATACATGGACAGATAGTTTGTACATACATTAAAGATGTGCACTTGATGAATACAAAATGGACTCAGGCGTCAACATAAATGAGGCACAAGGCTGAAATAAACAGTTATCTCTCCACATTTCTCCCCATCCCTGTTGAGCTATTGGCTTTATTGTTACTCTCAAAGGAGAAATGACTATGTTTTACATTAAAGTCATCTTTCACTCTGTTTTACAGCCTACGGCAAGTCATGAAGTCCACACAACTCCAGCTGAGAGACAAAAAGCAGACTGTACGACTTTATCAGAAACTGAGTGATGGAAACCTAGTGCGCTTCTCTAATGGATGTCTTTACAATGCTTCCAACTCACTCTGTAACTCCATATCACACATACGCACAAACAGGCACCATCTTTGCTTCTACATGCAATTTTAAACGTGTTTTGCAGAGTTATGCAATAGAAGAACCATTTTAAAAACCAGAACAACATTTTTTACTCTTTGGCTCTATAAAAACCACTCATAATGACATCAGTGATTCCAAACCTCAGGATGATTCTTAATAAGATACCTTAATTGTTTATCTTGCTTAAACAGTTCTGGGGCAATCATAGATAAACTTAATTTATTTTATTTATTTCCAAATGAAATCAAGATGAGGTCTTTAAAAAAAGTAAAGTCATTTATGCTGAAACTTAAAAATCGTAGAAGCTTAACCAATATGTAATTACACCTATTATGAATACACTGTCTTTTCCACAAATTTTAATGACAAGTTATGACTTGCAGGTAACAGGTTTGCAGTCGAAATCCTACTCATAAGTACCCCCTGGGGTATATGAACATTGCTTTGTAATCACTTAACCAATACATTAATCTCAACCTACACTCTTAAAAATAAAGGTGCTTAAAAGGTTCTTCACAGCGATGCCATAGAAGAACCATTTTTGGTTCCAAAAAGAATCATTCAGTCAAAGGATATTTAAAGAACCATCTCTTTCTTACCTTTTCATAATCTGAAGAACCTTCTGCCACCACAAAGAACCTTTTGTGAAACAGAAAGGTTCTTCAGATGATAAAGGTTCTTTATGGAACCATTTAGACAAAAAAAATGTTCTTCTATGGCATTGTGAAGCACCTTTATTTTAAGAGTGTAAAATGTAAGAAATTTTACATTAAAGATTCATATAGCCAGGTACAATATTTGTTTTTTTCAGAAGATTAGATCTTGAAATCTAGATCTTGAAATCTAGCTCTGTTTACAAGTGGTATTAACATATTTCTTAGGTTATCTAATCAACATGTGCTTTATTACACACTGATGTAGCAAGTAACCTAAATGAATACCTTTTCATCAATGAATTCCAATTATGGTTTGATTAAAGATCAATACCAGGAACAAAAAGCTATATAAAGTACTAAAGTTCTAAAAAGATCTACTGAATAAATATTTTTGTGTGTGTATATATACAGTGGGTACGGAAAGTATTCAGACCCCCTTACATTTTTCACTCTTTGTTATATTGCAGCCATTTGCTAAAATCATTTAAGTTATTTTTTTTTCCTCATTAATGTACACACAGCACCCCATATTGACAGAAAAACACAGAATTGTTGACATTTTTGCAGATTTATTAAAAAAGAAAAACTGAAATATCACATGGTCCTAAGTATTCAGACCCTTAGCTCAGTATTTAGTAGAAGCACCCTTTTGATCGAATACCTTTAACAAACAATGCACCCAGGGTTAATTTAGGATAATTGGGACATTTTTTCATCTCAAAGACAAAAATGGCCCCAATTTAACTTACCGGTAATTCACCTTACATTACGAGGAGCATGTCATTGATATAACACTTTAGCATCATCATACATGAATGGGCAATGATGCTTCTTCTGTGGTGAGAGGATATTGTCCTTTAAAGACCTTTTCTTTTCCTCACAAATGTGATGTACTGATCAGTGAAACAGAACAGCATCAGATTTGAGCGGTCGTCCTCTCATCCAAAGCCCCCAACTCGCCTTCCCACACATTACAGCTCTTAAAAGTTTGCACCACAAACTTGGATATCTATACAAATGAGGAACACAGCAAAATAAGAGCTTGCCAGGTCTCTCTGACGACAGATGCCATGGAAACAAGGTCTAGTGTGACAATGCCATATTAGTAGTCTCATAATAATCTATAGTACAAGCAACTGAACACTCTCTGATCTTGAACATTGCTGATTTGATGTAAAATAAATGTTCTTTTGGAGAGTTAAAATTGTGTGCTATCCAAATTTGAAAGACAGCATCTTCATGGCTTTATTGGGAATTCAATAACATCCGAAACGGAAGAAAACCATTTTCACTCACCATAAATGGCAGGATAACAGAAGAAAACATTCATTCAAACTGTCTTCAATTTTTCAAAACACTTTCAGAAAAGAACAAACCGGTTATCATTTTATTTGAAAAAAAGGACTAGTAAACTTTAGCTGCCTCTTTGCTTTTCTCTCGTACAACATGCAACAATTTCTCCCCTACTGATGCAATCAGGAGAAAGACTAAAATGCACAGAAAAGTGGGGCAGGGCTTTGTATTCTTGCTAACACGGCATTTGGAGGAATGGTAAAAAATGTTTTTTTGTTGTGTCTGCGCATCTCACAAATCTGAATGGCAGGATCAGAGCTTTAAGCACAAGGAACCCTGCGGATTGAACAGCTTGTGGTCCCTGTTTCACCTTGAGAGTTAAAGCTGTGATCTCACTAGCTTTCGAAAAGTAGTGCTTGAAAGACACACATAGATCTGTCTAATTTGGAGCAGAAATAGATTAGTCTTCAGTCAAAGCCAAAAAAGTATGTCTTTTCACTGGCTGACAGACATCTCAGACTCATCAGACATGGTTATACTGATACACTGAAACCATTACAGTATAGTTCACCAAAACTAATACAATTCTGTCATACCCTCATGTTGTTCCAAACCTGTACTGTATATTCTTCTGTAGAACATAGAAGTAGTTATTCTGAAAACTGCAAGTTGGCCTTTTCATGCAAAGAAAAGACTACAATGTTTGTAAAATATAGTGGTATTTAAATTTTTGGGTGAAGTATAGCCTTTAACGTCAGTATAAATCCAAACATCACAAATAATATGATGAATAAAACAATCACAAAGTTTGCAGCGGAATGCCTTGGGTCTTGATCTCTAAAATATTCTTTGCTCACAAGTTCACAGAAGTCAAGGCTGAGTCAGCACTCAGCTGAAATCCTCTCAAGTTGCTGACACTTGACTATGTATTATTCTATCTCTTTTATCAAATCCTGAGAAAAAAATGGTTCAGGTTGAGAGTTCAAAAGCCCGGGAGCTTACAAATCTCTTAAGCAGAGATCTGGTGGACACATCACAGCAGTTACCTGCTTTGTAGACTATATTCAAAAAGAGTTTAGCTAGCAACTCAAAACGGAGTTGCAAAAATATAGTATTTTTTACTATTATTGCCTTTTTTCCTCAAACATACTGTATGGAAGTCGATATGCAGTGGGTCATACATTATTATTTAGTTTTCTTCAAGATCTTGACTTACTTTAAGGTCTAAGGAGGCTTCCAAACTTTTAAAGACAGTAATTTGCTAATCCATTTGGTTCAGCTAATGGCACAGAAATTACACACTACATACACCTTTAAAGTCAACATGAAATGTAAATTGCAATCATCAGGAATTGATTGGATTGTTGTTGTTTGATAATTCTTGCAATCTCAAGTCAATGAAGTGTTCTTTGTATGAACGTGCCTTAAAGGTGACATATCACGAAAATCTGACTTTTCTAGGTTTTAAGTTCTATAATCAGGTCCCCAGTGCATCTACCAACCAAGGAAATGTGAAAAAGATTAACCCAGTAACTTTGTTGTGGGAAGCCTTTTTCTGCACGTGTCTTGAGAAAACGAGCACGTCTGATTTCGCTCCCTTGGTGACGTGGCATTTCCACCCCTTAATCTCATTTCCACCCCTTAATCTGTAAATTTACACCCACTGCGCCAATACTGCTTCCACTCAAAATAGGCATTTTCAAAATGATATAATAAATGATCTGTGGAGTAATTTGAGCTGAAACTTCACAGACACATCCTGGGGATACCAGAGACTTATATTACATATTGTAAAAAGGGGCATAATATGTCTCCTTTAAGTAAAGTCTTGTCAATCCTAGCACACAGTACACAGTGTTCCGCAAACCCTTAAAACTCATCACTGGACCTTACAAAGACATCAGCACTGTAACAGGCAATCTTCTGTCCTCAGATAACCAGTTACTTAAGAGAGAATGACAAGCTCACCCAGTCATTTTCTCTTGTCGGTCGAGCTGATACAGTAGCTGTTTCTCCTCCCACTCCATCAGACAATTTTTTTCAGTCGCTCTGTGGCACGAGCTAAGACATCCAGATCTCTTGAGTGCTGTCTGGAAATCAATTTTGATGTTCAAAACTATGATGCATGAAACTATAAAAGGCCTACGAAGTAATTAAGAAGCTTTTTCACTTGTGGAGCTAAAATGCCATGCTTGTGTGTACCTCAGGGGACCGAGTAAACCTGAATGCATCTTGACAAATGAAAGGGTGGAAAGCAATTCAAAGTCATTTGATGAAAAACTTCAGGGAAATATAACCACGACAGCCTTCCACTTTTTATTTTGCCTGCTTTATTAGTCTCGTAGCGCTTTTTGAAAATCTATTCCGATGTCTGTCAAAGCTGCTGGGAGGTCGGGAAGGAAATAAGAAAATGAAGCACATTTAATTTACAACACATTTAGACTGCTTTCTTATGATATCTAAATCTAAGGGATTGAGGCTGCCCAGGTGGGATCGTGAGGCCTATTGATTACGTCGTATGGTGGTCTGTATGTGCACAATTTGTTCATGCCGTTCTCTCCTTTCATACAGCACCTCTACACCTGCCACCTCATAAATGTCAAACCCACTCCGTTCACCTCGAAGACATTCTGCTATTGATTTCTTTCCTTCATTTCTCGACTCAAAAGCGGCTGCCATGACCTTATTCCTTCCTCTATTAATGCAACGCACGTATGCCTCCATAAAACCTCTTTTACTGAGCTGGAATGTTGTGAGATTTTACCAGACGGCTTATGGACTTCCCCTCTCAGCTTTAAACCTGGGTTTACAAGACATACCTCCTCTATTAATGTATTTCATGCAACGTTATTATACTTGAACACGGATGGGATCAAGTCTCTCAAAGACTACAACTCAGATTTTTACTGGCAGAAAAAAACAGATGTGATTTTCAAATACAGGAATTAAGTGAAAGAGAAAAATTTATCTATCTATCTATCTATCTATCTATCTATCTATCTATCTATCTATCTATCTATCTATCTGTCTGTCTATCTGTCTGTCTGTCTGTCTGTCTGTCTGTCAGTCTGTCTTTAGAACACAAAGTAGATATTTGTTAGTGTTTTTGTCCTTATAATGAAATTAAACGTGGTCCAAAACAACACTGGACATCATTGATGTTCATTCGATGAACAAATAAAACACTGATACACTTTTAAATGTAAACTACCATTTGAAGGTTTGTAGAGAGTGTTGATTGATTGATTGATTGATTGATTGATTTGTTTGTTTTAAAGAAAGAAAGAAATTATTCTATTCAGTAAGGATGCATTTAATTGAACAAAAATGACAGTAAAGACATTAATGTTACAAAACATTTAGATTTCAAATACATGCTGCAGTTTTGAACTTTCCATTCATCAAGTAATCCCTGAGCTTTGCCATCACAGGAAAATATTACATTAATAACTAATATTAAATTTTATTATTAAACTTAATATTTATTTTTCATGTTGGAAATTGGAAATAAACATTTCACTTTTACTACATTTTGAGTTCACAGCTGAAAAACTGTGAAACATGCTTTATTCCATTTTGTGTTGACAAAAAGTTTATCTGAGGATGTCACAAAGACTTCTAAGAGCTTTCATTGAATGCTATTATGGAGCAAAAAAAAAAAGTACTGCCACTCCACCTCTCCAACTGTCATATTTTTCTCTCTCCCTGTTTTATAATTAAAAGAAAACATGAAAACTACTTGTTTTCTCCACACTTTTGTGCTTCTGATTTTTCACAATACGTATTAATTAACTGAATTTTTCTGCCTAATGTTTGGGACACAGTCTGTGAACGTTTGCCATACATGTCCTCAAGTGATTAGTATTAAAACTTTTGCAGTGACTTCTTAAACTAATTTATTCACCATTCTTCATTTCCGGGAAAAAAAAAACCCTTCCTCAATAAATAGTTTTTTTTTAAAAGCCTGATACAGTATATGTACTAGAACCCCCCCCACCCCCACCCCCCCAAAACCCCAAAATTACCACTATTTTGCAACTATTTGGACAGATGTCTGACTGACTGACTGATCACAAGCCATTGAAAATTATTTTCTGACAAAATTTAACATGCCATATTTTTTAACAGCAATGAGACAGATGATTGGGGTGGTAAGATGGCGCCGACGCTGATGGCTGCCTCCGTGGCGTGCTCCGCAGTTGTTTTTATGTTTTTGTTAGTTTGTCCTGTCTTTAGTTATATCCCTGCAAAGTGTCAGAAAACTGCTCACCACTATTCCACAAGCCCAGTTTGTGCCACGCTCGCCAAACCCACCAGGATCTGAGATCAATATTCAATCAAAGCGTTCAGGCCCTAAAGCAAATGTGCACTCAGGCAGCAATCCTCTTGGCTATGCACATATGCAGCAAAAGTGGGACACAAATAATAAAAAAGAAAGTGAGACATGAACGCGTCAGGCTGAGAACAGAAAGAGCACTTGTTTGGGATATTAATGTCCACCTTTTTGTCCAGACAAGCCTGCCTGGTATATTTTAAAATAAGCAAGACTAGGAAACAGCTGGTATCTAACAAACTCCTAAACAAACTCCAGTCTTTCCTTTAGAGCTTATCTTCTTACAGCCCGTCACACTGAATCGCGAGTGGTAATGGAAAGGAAGAGGGGAGGCACCTGGAGGACATGGAGAACTTAGTCATGAGAGATCATGGACCGAAGGATTAGAAGCGTCAAAAGCTGTTATCTCCGCTGTATTTTGTAACTAGCATCTGAAATGACACTTGAAGAAAGTGACTATTTCTGCTTCTTAGATGAGAGTATGTCTCTGACAGCTAAGCTCGCTTCAGAAAGACACTTGATCCTTAATCCTGAGACTTTCACCCATCTAACACTTGCACAAGCACCCATAATCATCTGCATGCAATTTAATGGTCGATTTAAAGAGATCAGAAATTGAATAGAGTGGTTAAAACAACAATTTATATATGTATATATGGCTGCTGCATATTTTCTTTTCTTTTTTCGTATCCATCATTTTCTGCAAATAACAAACATACAGCATTCATTCAAACTTTGTTTTGTGCATAATTTAAATCCTGGCTATGCATTTTTTTGCCTTTTATAAACCTATTTTATAAACTTTTATAAATGTTTTATAAATCATTCAACTTTAAATGATTTGGATATTTTTTATATTGCAATTTACTATTAATAAATTTAAAATTAAAGCTTGAAAATCTCCAATTGACATGTTCCCATTCAACATCTAACCAAAATATTTGCTACTGTTGTCAAACTATTTCCATACAGTTTTCCCTGTATATATTTGCAATCATAATTGACTTTCTCTTTTATTTATCAACATTTGTTTATAACTCCTATAACCATATTTACATTGCAAAGAGAGGGTTGCATTATGTGTTAACTGTCATGCACTTTACCACAGACAAATAACTGTAATAATTTAAAAATACGAAAAATTATTGTATAGTAGTCATCAAAAATTCTCTCAGCCTTTTTGACCCCAATACAATATTAACTTTTTTCCCAATACAATATTCAAAAGCCCTCCTGAACTGATATGTACCTCTGGTACTTCTTGTGTAATAAAAATAAATAATGATATTTCATGTTGTACACTTTACAGAGCTTAAATAGTTTGAACAATTATTGGGGACCCCCGGAAGTTTGCCGAGGACCCCTAGTGGGCCCCGGGTCCTGGCCCTCTGATTGACAATCGCCGCTCTAAATGGCACTTGATTTGGATCTAGATCATCTGACATTACATAGCATCTTAGAAGCCAGTTATCTTTATGTTAAACCACTGACCCACTAAACTTGTACTTCAGGCTCAACTACAGAAAGCAAAGTGGATGTCAATCCTTCCTAGACTGAACAAACTACAGCTGTACTGTAACCAGCAGCAAAAGATGCTACATTTACCCTATTACTGCCAAGCCATGATAACAAGATTACACCCTGCTTTAGATCAAAAACATCTAGAAAAGCAAGAAAAAAATAGCAATGCTATTTACAAACACTATGTTCTCGGAACCTGCTGTTCGCCTTTAATTTTTCCCAAAGAGCTTTAAAAGCCAGCGCTTCTAAAACAATAATCTCATCTGGAAATGTACCAGCGGAAGAGTGAAAGGAAGATAACCAGGCCTGGATCTCTGGGAGTCCCGGGGCTTTAAAATAGCATCAGCCATCAAAGACAAGGGACAACGAGACAGGGAGATGGGTCGAGATTGGTTTTCTTGTGTCTTGTACGCTCTGTCTGCTTCTATTCCTCACTGGGAGAAGTAAGACAAAGAGTGAGGGACAGATAATCAAGTGCGGGTGTGCGGTGGGCTGCTGGATTGTGGGTAGGGGAAAGAGCAGAAGCTCTTTAATAGATTAGAAGCGCTCGTGTAGCGGAACCCCCACAGGGAGCCCGCGGCCAACCCGCCACTCATGTCTGGGGCAGATCCCTTCTGTCCTTTCACAGGGCCCTGAAACTCAACGAGTGCCTCCGCCATTTGCATCGCAAGCCCCAGGACTATAAACAAGCAAAGAGGCGAGAGTGAATGAGAGAATAAAGGGGGGACAATCCATTTGAATGGTGCGTAATGATGCAATTTAGCTTTGAAATGATGCAGGCTAGCACATTGAGTTCAAGTGTGCTGATGTGATTTACACTGAATTCATGAAATATATTCAAATGACGGAGTGTTTGGAGAGTATCAAATCATAAACTCAAGGAGACTCTGCTGGAAAATCCATCTTAAGCTAGTAGCGGTGTTTTGAAACATGCTATCTAGTTCATGGCTGGTCCAAGCTCATTAGCTGGTTCCATATCAACCACTCTAGGTCATTTTTAATTGCAGTTACAAACGAGGCAGAAAATTCTCAAAATACTTAGTTTGCTAGATCCAGTAAATGGAAGCTTACAATTTATAAATAACTATAATGAAATACTGATGACATAATTGCTTACTGTGGTCTGTGGTGTTTAGTAGATGAATCTAAAGATAGACGAATAGGGCTGTGGCAATGAAATGGCGCTTTTGCACTCTGTACTCTGTATGACATTCGTACTTTGAGTGACAGTTAATCCAGCTGCATTGTGTGAGATGCAGATGGTGCCCTGAGCACCTGTGTCATTCCTCATGGGGTATAGCTGTGTAAAACCGACGGAAAGGAACTCTCGTGTGATAGACACAGCTGGGATAAAATCACACAGGAGGTGAGAGCGAATAAACAAGGCAGGTGACAATTAAGCAACATCACTTGCATTCATGCTAACGTAGTGCGCTGCTATTCAGAACAACCTTAACGTATTGCAACAGTTCAATAAACAAGAAATTAGCATTAAGTAACTTTTGCATTAAAAACGGCCAGGTAGTCTGTATTTTATAGTTTAGAACCAAAAGTTAATTGGGAAGAGTGTGTATGAGTGAAACAGAATAACAATATAATTATTTTTTTAAATATCTTTTATACTAAATATCGTATGCAGCCACAAAAGTGTTCAATAACTCATTTATCTATTTCTTTCTTGGTCTAGTACTGGAGTTTTACTTCAACACAAACAATTCAAAGCACAGTTCAGTATTAGTCCATAATATGGCAGTCAGCATGGGATTGATCGACAGATAATGAGGCATTGTGGGATTGAAAAGCCGCTCGGCAGCAGGGAGCAGGGGTCATCCTGTGAGAGCTCTGTGAGGGAGACATTGGCGCTGGGAAATCCTAATGGCACAGACATCATGCCATTATGCTACAAATTACCTGCCGGCATTAGTGTCACCCTCGGCCCAATCATTTTCTAGCCAAGATCAATCCGAGCTGGGGTCTAGCCGGCCCTCCTCGGGGGCCTGTCCTGGCAATTAGCTATTGATTTTTTTAGCCTTTTATTTTCTGAGGCCGACGCTCCGCCGGCTCCACGCCACTTTCTCAGAGCTGCCACATCAGGCCGGAGGCTGCGACACGGCTGAGATGGTGAACGGTCCTGTCAGGAGGTGAGGATATACAGGCAGAGCAGCAGGTAGTCACCAACCTCTGCCACGGAGCTAAACAACTGATTACAGCGGGCTGAATGGGTCAGTGCTGTTGACAGACCACCTGAGCTATGGCACAACCAGCATGCCAGTTCCTTTTATTTATTTATTTATTTTTATTTTATTTGTTTTTGACAAAATGAGTATCATCATGGTATTCCAACAATTCCACTTTTAAGGTATAGATCTATCTATCTATCTATCTATCTATCTATCCATCTATCCATCTATCCATCCATCTATCCATCGCAGGTATATTCCAGAATATACAAATTTGTAGTTTTTAAAAATAAAATAACAAAATATGTAAAACTACAGTAAGATTTAACTTCTACTGTTAATAAGATATTGGTGGGCTACTATTAGATGGATAGCCTAAATGTCCTAATTCAGATAGGCTACCTGTTTTTTTTTTTATGGTATATCAAAAAGTGTATATTCTTTTAAATGTGATTGTTGGTACATTTTACCAGTTTTTACCATACTTTCAAAACAAAAATTAAAAAAGGGAAAAAATGCAATATGAAAATAATTCATAATCAGGGTCGTCTTATATTCGGCCAATACGGTAATACTACTGTAGAGTACAATTTAAAAAATTGAAAGATTTTGTACTAATAATACAATATATTTTCTTGCTGCAATTTTCTTGCAGAAGTATTTCTTTTTATTTTATGTAAATATATTTTACATTTTATTTTCAAAAGTCATATTCTCATATTCCGGTTCTAATGACAAAATATTGAATATTAAAGACAGAAATTGTTTTGATTGTGCACACACATCTGTACAGTAGATTCAAATCTAGTGATTCAAATCATATTACATATTTTGAAGCTAAAATATTTACTGTAGTTGTAATACGTTGTGCTCTATATACAATAATATTAAAGTGTCATTAATTTCTTACCAGTTTTTGATACCAGTCAGTGCTTCTCTCTGTTTTAGTGTCTATATTACCTGCTATCTTAGCTGATAAGGACACAGTTATTTCTTTTTATGTGTACTCTAAAGGAGAAGGACGAGTTGAAATTATTTTCCAAAGTAATCGACACAATGCCAACTATGCTGTGAATACAGCTTAACTTGTATTGAACCTGGAACACTCCTTTGAGCTGCTGAAAATCACAGGTGCAATGAAGAACCCAGGAAGCATTTTATAGACTTCACAAATAGAAAAACCAAAGAGCAGACAAGAGTAAAGGCAACTGAGAAATGAAGATATTTTTCCCCAACAAAAATAGCCTGTAGAAATAGAGAGAGAGGGATAAGAAAGAGAGAAAGAGAGAAAGAGAGCAAGTGAAGGTCACTCTGCCAGAAATCTAGCTGTTCGCTCAGTTATCACCACGCACAGAAATGTCAGAATGCTGCTGTTTTTCCCCCTATAGGCAACTGTCCTCCCAATTCAGAACAAAACAAACATTTCGCACGGCACATGCAAAAGAGTGAGGATGGAGGTGGGGAGGAGCCTGCAGAGAAAGAGAGAAAGAATGATACGTCAAACCATATGTTCATTACTGCCACCATCAACATTGGCCTAATTTACTATCCTAATGCATGTTCCTGGTTTTATTGGCTCTGATTACATAGATGATGTTTGGAATTGAAAAACACATTTACAAACAGGTGGGACTCTCAAATTGAGACTCCAAATTGATCAAATAATGTCTGTATAAACAAATTGTAGAAGTCAAGCCCCTTAACTATTATTGTGTCAACCAAAGTAACCATAAAAATAGTAGCAGTGACTGGAGTAAATATAAAAGACAGTGATAAAATAAAATAAAATACAATTTGGGTTAATAAGATTTTTTATTTAGCTTTTTTCTTATGCTCATGTACTTGGTTAAAATACAGTAAAATAGTAATATTGTGAACTATTTCACAATTGAAAATAACTGTTTCTTTCTGAATATATTTAAAAATGTAATTTATTGCTGCCCTAACAAAGGTGAATTTTCAGCAGCCATTTCTCCGGTCTTTAGTGTCACATTATACTTTAGAAATAATTGTAATATTCAGATTTGCTGCTCAAAGAAAGAAAGAAAGGAAGGAAGGAAGGAAGGAAGGAAGGAAGGAAGAAAGAAAGAAACAAAGAAAGAAAAAAGAAAGAAAGAAAGACAGAAAGAAGGAAGTGCTGCTTTATATTTTTATGGAAACCTTGATACATTTTTTTTTAAGATCCTTCGATGAATAAAACGTTCAAAAGAACAGATTTATTTGAATTAGAAATAGTTTCACAGTGTAAAAGTATTCATTGTATTGTACCACCTTCCATCTATAGAGTCTTGCCCTACATTTTGTTCTCATTGAACGTCGGTTCACTCAGCAGTTCATCTTGACTTGGCACTTTATAACACTGTCAGCAGTTAACACGTGCACACACATGCATGAAGTCACACAGCCTTGCAACTTGTTGAAAAGGCAGCTTGCAGAAAGCTTCACTAATCAGGCACCATGCTGAGCTCTTTAATTTCTAACCTGTGCCAGCGGTCATGCTGATTAAAGCAAGTGGGGGGTAGGGGCAGAATATCTTAAACCCGAGACCCGAGTGGGAGGCCCATGACTGTTGGTTCCAGTGCTGATTAATGTAGGCTTCTTTAAAAAGCTCTCAATTCCCATTTTTCATTTCCTCTCTGGACACACACTGGCAAAGTCTTGTGCCTAACAGGGCCTTTGAAAAGAGGCGTTAAAAAAGCAATACACATTCATCCTCCCTTTGCCAGGCGCTCAGGAGAGTTCGACATAGCGGAGGAGGCACGCTGTGCACATCTGCACCCGTACATACACAAGCCTAAAGAGGAGAGAGGAAGTCACCGGAAAAAAAAACCCAGCCCCTGCTGTGTGCACCTGCACCCACAATGCACTGCACACATGCTCCTTGAGTAGAACAGCGACAATGGAAATCTGAACAGGAACTCTGCACCTCTGAACAACTGGCCAGGACACGACACTTTGAAAATGATGAAAGCAACTTGTTTGATTAATATGAAAGATAATGGAACTATAGTAAGCACCCCTTTTATTGGTGAATGGTGTGAGGCTTTTTAAATGATAAATTTATTCTAAGGAAAATGGTTATAATTGAGAGGCAATAGACACTAAAATGGGTCTACTCTCCATAAATCATGTATCTTCTCCATTAAGGTATCTTAAAAGGTGATAGGCATGCCAATGAAAATGTAGCAAAGAATAAGAGCCAAAAAAATAAATTAACTTAAAAGAGGCACTCAGTCCTGATGGCAATAAAGTGTATTTATATAAGACAGTGAAACTTTTTTTAAATTTATATTAAGGGAGGGGAAAAAACCACTACGCACTTGCCTCTTCAGTTCAAATGATATGCTACTTCAAACCTATTTTTCCAATATAAATATTTCCTCTCTCTCTCTCTCTGTATATGTATTATGTGCATGTGTGTTTGTGTGTGTGTGTGTGTATAAACATGTTTTCAAAACCTTTGTAATATTTATTAGTATGTAGGATCTGTCTCACAACAGACCCACCTACATGATGGAGACACACACATCAAACCAGCAATAGTATTTTAGAAACGCACTGTTTATATAGTTTTTATTTTATATATACATTTTACATATATATTTACACACACACATAATAGTATACGTATTTTTTAATACTACAAACATTTTAAAAACTTTTTTCAGATTATATATACACAAAGTAAAAATAACTAAATGAATGAATAAATGAATGATTGAATGAATGAATAAATAAATCAATAAATGGTTGAAAGACATAACGAAAAATATTTTTATTAATATAAATATTTAACAAAAATATTTAGAATTTTTATAATTATTGCAATATACTTATTATATAGTACAGGAGACAGCTTTCCTATATATAGACACAGTTTCTGACTAAAGCCAATGGAACACTGCTTGGCCTGTGGGTGTTTATCTTCTCCCTGGTCGCATGAAGGTCTTAGTTTAATTTCATTAAGTCTTTCAGCCAAATTTAATTTCCTCTTTTGATGATTAGATAAACCCACTTTGCTTAACTAAGTTACAGCAACTCTGGAAGCGGGCAGAAAGTTTCCCACTGTTAGGGACTCTCATCTCCTTCCACCCTAACTCACTCCTGACTGAGCACACATTACCGTTCCCGGGCTAAATGTATCCGAAAACAGTCACTTTGTATCCGCCTACTCTACCTGCGAGGAACTGTGCGCAGCTGATCCTGGATCGGTTCATCCTGTCCTCATCACTGATGTCTGAGGCTGATGTCTGTTTGTTTATGTTGTAATGAAAGCAGCGCAGCCCACTCTTGACAGAGAAAATATTTGATATGATCTCTCCCGTCCTATTATGCTCGCTATTCTCATTGATTTAGAGTTCACATGCCTGTTTGAGCAACAAGGGTATGTTTAATTGTTTGTGGGGAGTATTTTTGGTGCTAGTGTGGGTGATGAAGGTTCAGCGAAATCCCTTTTTTTCTCTCTGAAACAATGTTTCTTGTGTTTTGGGGTCTCAATGGTGACATGCCACAAAAACCACAAAAAAAGTGTAAGTGGAAAAGAAAGAAGCAAAGTGCTGTGATGGAACTGCTGTAGAATCATGGGAAAAATTATTGAAGGATTGAGAAAAGGAAGTGCAGTGCTGAGGCCTCTAAGGACAGGGTTGTGTCTCAATGAATTTCTTATTTCTGGAGGGCACGGGACTGAAGAGAGTGTCATGCAGTTTGTAAATGGTCCAATTCTTTTTTGATTTATCAGACACACCATGAAAACAATGTCGCATTCTCTTGTGGCGAGATAAACGCCGGCTGCCACTTGTGAGAGATGCTCACGATTAGCTCGTCAAAGATATCCCTGTGGCGCGCGGTGTGAACATACACGCTCAGAGATAATGTGTTTGCTCATTAGGGATGACTTCCAAAGCGTACTACATTTATTTATTTTTAAATAAAACATGTCATTTTTGTTTTATAGCTATGCTGAGAAGAAACAAAAGAGATCCTGCGCAACCCTTTGCAAACGCTTTAGATGCCATGATGTAAAACACATTATTCGTGTAGCGTATTCATCTTGTAGTAAGTCCCGTCCTTCGGATGAGATGTTAAACCGAGGTCCTGACTCTCTGTGGTCACTAAAAATCCCAGGATGTCTTTCGAAAAGAGTAGAGGTGTGACCTCGGCATCCTGGCCAAATTTGCCCATTGGCCTCTGATCATCATGGCCTCCTAACAATCCCCATATCTGCTGATTGGCCTCCTCTTCACCAATAAGCTAGTGTGTGGTGGGCGTTCTGGCGCACTATGGCTACCGTCGCATCATCCAGGTGGATGCTGCACACTGGTGGTGAATGAGGAGATACCCCCTGACAATGTAAAGCGTGCAGTTGAATTATTGGCATGAAACCAATTGAAATTTTTTTTTCTTTTTTTTTTCTAAAAATTTCAATTGGTTTCATGCCAATAATTCAACTGCACAACATTGTGGTCGACACAAACCATGCTTATCTTCATTGCAAATGAAACCTCGTTGAGAATCACTGCTCAGATCCCTCCTTCAGTACGTCTATGGGATATTTACACCAGTTCTACCTTCTGCCAGGTGAAAATCATACATTCACTCAAAGTAGCAAGCTCACATCTTTTTAACCAGCCAACTAAATTTGAGGTATCATTCAAATGTGTAGAACTGTCAACCTTAAGTATGCACCAAAATAAAGGAGATTCAAACCCAACTAATGAGAAACCACAAAAGTTACAATCCTTATCGTCCACAGGCTACAGTACGTTCCATCAAACCGAACCATATATTCTCTCCAACCACTATTATCAAAGACTTTTAGACCCTTAGCCAACTCTGATCTTGACTTTCTTCTTCCAGTAATCAGTTCCCTAGACACATCCATTCCAACTGCAAGAGCATGAGCACTGTTAGGTCAGGGAAGAGTACCTGTGGGGGAGCCCTCCAGAACCTCCCCAGAGTAACGCGGCTCCTTGAACACCGGTCGGTTGTCATTCTGGTCAATAACAGACACGTCCAGGTCTACAGGTCCCTCTACCAATCTGCCACTTAGGTCAGTGGTGGATACCTGGAGCTGTGAGAGAGAGAGGAAGAGAGTGATTTACACACACATGTGTAAAAAGGAAAGATTCAGCTGTTTCTGGCAGTAATTGACAGAGGAAATAAAGTGCTTCTTTGGTTGCTTTCAGTGTCAGGCAATTGAGATTTCACTTGCAATGTGAGATGATTGGCAAACGGTTTAATCTTAGAATGAAACCTGAAGAAAACTTTCAATGGATGACAGGATTTTTAATGAAAGGAACATCTGAAGAAGCCAGCTGAAGAAATACAAATGTACCATGTTTAAGAATAATCAGGTATATGGCACAAAAATAATATCCAGAGATGCTTTACACTTCACACTTTTTCTTTCACCATTTGCACGCTGATATGACACAGTGGGGTGTTTCTTCAATTATGGGCTTTTTTAAATGTTAAAAATACACACTTTTCGAAATTACTAGTTTGTATAATGTGCATACTATCAGTACCATGAATAAATGCCATTTCTACCTCAACTATAATCACTCAATTCAAATAAAATTTGCAATATTTTAAAATAAAAAAACACATCTTTGTCTTCAGGCTAATTTCATACTCCGCTTTTGCATTTAACCTAAATTACTGAATAATATGTTCCTACTTTCTGAATGTGATAAAACAGTAATTTGATTGAAAGTGATACACAATAACAATGTCTAGTTTCATCTCAAGCAAAATTGTTGGATTTTTGGATTAAAAAAACAACTTGGTAACACTTAAAGCCTTTACGTATAATACATTATAAAGGGTTATTAAAGGGTATAATGCATTATAATTATTCATAATGTGTGTTGTAATACATTATATCTTGTCGCACATAATTATAACCAAACCTAAAATGAATAGTGTAACAATGAATTGCTAGGTGTTATAATGTATTAACTGTGGTTACAATTATTCACGAGATTGTACAATGCATTATAAGGTGCATTACAAGGCATAACTAATGCATTAAAACTACTTTTATAATGCATTATAAATAAAGGCTTTAAGTAAAGTGTTACCAAAAACTTTTGCCCATGCTTTAAATTCTATGAAAATGTATATAAATAATACATATTGACATGGAATACATTAGACATAAAAATGGCAATAGCTGCAGAAACAACCAGACATACAGACCAAACATGAAGCTTATAGTATGGATGTTGTTGCAAAAATGGCAGACATGGACTGCCAGGGTCTTTAGGATGGCCTCATGGTGGGTAATGGCTACCTATGCTGCCTGTGATCAGCAATTATTGAAAGACCTGAGTGGAGATGAGTGTTTGTCTGTGATTGCAGCTGATCTGCAGTATGAGAGCCTGTCTGCTCTAATGGTGCTGAGGAGAAGAGATACACAGGAAGAATGGATTACTAGTTCTCAGAAATACACAGGCAATTTATGAAGGCACTACACAATTTGATTCAATTGCCCTGCTTCTTGCTTGTCTGATGCAGGGTGTGATGCTAAAACCAGATTATATATCAAATATTCATGACATATGTGTGATGATAAGCAATGTATGATTAGGTATGTGTGATATTAATGCACTTTTTATGTGTCCATTAGCTACAGACTGTCATTAGACATGTTTTCACAATCACTTCCTGTCCTGCAGCCATATGAGTGCATGAGAGTGAGGCAAAAAAATTTCTATGAAATTTGCTGACGCAAGTGACACAGAAATGGCTCAAATTACAACTCAAGTCAAGTTTGATTCTTGCCTGTGAACTGTGAACTTGCCTCATTTGAATGAGCTGATTCAAAGCTTTCAATCAGAGCTTTGAATAGATTCATTCAAATCAAAAGTTTGAAGATTTGCTTGCATCATCACTAAAATAAGTTCAACAGTGGCATTTTACATATTTTAAAATGTTGTAAAAAAAATACAGCAAGAATTCAGCAAGGTCACCGTATATTTATTGAATGTGACAGTAAAGACATTTAAAAACAAAACAAAATAAAAAACAAAATATTTTTTAATGCTATTTATTTTCATATTGTTATATTGGTTCTTATAAATTATTAAATGAAAAGATGAAATACCATTAATCTTTTATTTAGTTAAAACAGCAAAACAACATGACTGGATTACTTTTAACTAGATTTACAGCAAGATTTCAGAAAGGCCATAGTACATTTATTGAATGTGATAGTAAAGACATTTATAATGTAACATTTTTTATATTTTTATTTAAATTAATATAAAATTAAATGTTGTTATTTTTAATATTCCCAAAGAATCCAGAATCAACAAAATAAAAAAATTAAATAAAATAAAACAAAACAATTGCTGTTTATTATCATATTGTTATATTGGTACTTATAAATTATTAAACAAAAAGATTAAATACCATTCATTTAGTAAAAACAACAAAACAACATGACTGGATTACTTTTAACTAGATTTTACTGTATTTCACATTTTGCAATAAACATTTTGAATCTTAAAGATGATGGCTGTTGGGAAAAAAAAATATTGAAGTATAGTCAAATTGCTGAAAAATGCAGAGATATAATTTCTGGGATAAGCTAAACCGTGTACCCTCGGCTAAATTCAGTATTTCGAGCAGGTTTTATGTGAAAGCAGACAGTTTGTGATAGTTTACCCAAAAGAGGAATAGTTTACCCAAAAATAAAAATTCTGTAATCTTCATCTTCAGACATCCTCAGGTTTCTCCAAACCTGTAAGATTTACTTTCTTCTGTGGAACAAACACAAGTTATTTTGAAGAATGCTGATATTGAAACCAAAAGGACAGTTTGGCAAGGACATGAGGGTAAGTACATAAAGGGTGACCTATCTCTTTAAGTCTTGTTTTTCCACAACTCTTTCTCATTATCCCATTTTCCCAGCTTGTTTTTGCCTGACTGAACCAAAAATCCTCCCTTAGAGGCAACGAGCCGAACCACAGAGTCCAAGGTGACTGAAAAAAAAGAGGTAAACCCGTTGGGGAGAATAGATTCATATAGAGATAAAGAGAAACGGAGAGACGGGAAGCCATACACAGCCTTAAAAACAGGTAGACAACACAGAGAGCCATGTGGGGAAAATGAGAATGAATATGAAACAACAACAACAGCGCAGGGACGCATTTGGGAGTGTGACGGGAGGGGTTCGTGAGAAGAAAAGAAGAGAAAGAAGATTTATCTGCTTTTCACAGTGTGAAGTTTCACAAGGCCCCACCTGAGAGCGCGGTGATGGCTGAGGCACTAGCATCTGCCTCGCTTCTGTGCCTCAATCTCTCAGCCCCACCGCCTCAGAGCTAGGCCTCCCCAAAGCCCACATCACTTATTCATTCCTCCCTTCTCCGAGCGCTGCCGTAACAGCGTGCATTCCGCACACCCCCGGGAGGCGCACGACGCAAAGCAGAGGCAGCGAAATGCACAGCACGTCCTGTCTCTCTGCCTCAAACACAAACACGCACGCTTGTACGCCAAACATCATACCCCAGGCCAGACACGTTACTGCTTACTAGACGCTCCTGAGCAATTGGCCCGTGAAACACGTTAACCTGACGCAAATCACTATCTGATAAAAGAGCTCAGAACTCTCCTACTGGGCACCTCTAACGCTCCCCTGTAGACTTATGTTTTATTTGCGCACCTGTAAACTGTGCTGAAGCAATGCTTGGAACTTTAGTTTGGTGTGAGGAGGAAAAATAAAGAGTGTTTGCTGACAGTCTTGCACCTTATTGCCTCCTTTGTACTCTTTAAAATGTTTACTTTTTACAAGTAACATTCTAGAAGATGGATGTGTCCTTCTTATAGTACATTCACCAGGTAAAAAAAATAACTTTAGCAATGAATATCTGATGCCATGTTGTTAAAATGGCAACTATTTTATTTTATTTTATTTTAATCATGAAGATGACTTTTTTGTGCCCTTTCCACAACTCTTTTCCAATGTCTCCTTGCCATCAAACTATGTGTACACTTTTATTAAAACAAATTATAATGGAAATAAAAGCTAATATTTGGTCTTTATTCTTCATATATACTCTATATACTTTCAAAGCATGTTTATTTATTATTATTATTATCATTATTAATTATTTTTTATTTTTTTTAAAAAGAAGTACTCTGCCATTCAAACGTTTTTGATCAAGAGTGACAGTAAAGACTTCTGCATTGTTACAGGAAATTTAAATAAATGCGGTTCTTTTAAACTTTCTATTCCTCAAAGAATCCTGAAATAAATGAAAAATAGTTTCCAAAAATAAAACAAAATAAAATAAAATAATTCTTCCTCTTCTTATTATTATTATTACTACAATTTATTATTATTCAAATTATTATTAATTACTATTATATAACAAAAAAATACAAATAAATCTTTTCATCATTGAAATGTACCTTGAATGCCAAATCAGCATATTCGAATGATTTCTAAAGGATCATGCTAAAGACTGGAGGCTGCCAAAAATTCAGCTTT
This sequence comes from Sinocyclocheilus grahami, assembly GCF_001515645.1. Taxonomy (NCBI): domain Eukaryota; kingdom Metazoa; phylum Chordata; class Actinopteri; order Cypriniformes; family Cyprinidae; genus Sinocyclocheilus; species Sinocyclocheilus grahami. The sequence continues at coordinate 1,498,033 of NW_015505666.1, forward strand.
GCCATCACAAGAATAAATTACATTTTAAAAAATAAAAATAAATCATAATCATTTTGATATTAATCTGAATGTATGAAATATGTCTGATGAATGAAATATAATGAAATACTATGATATTATTATTATTGTTGTTTTACTGTATTTTCTAGCAAATAAATGCAGCCTTGGTGAGCATAAGATACTTAAACCAAAAATAAATATCTAAACAATGGTGGGGCTGCATAAAATAAGAAATCTTACAAAAATGTACAGGTGCATTTAGGCAGGTGCTTTTAAGAAAACTACTTACAATAAGTAAATACGCAATTTGTCATTGTAGATTTCATAGTATACAAAAATCTACTTTTAAAAGCTCCTGGAAAGGCACCTGTCTCATACTGTGACTCACAACTTTCCTGGCTCAGAACGGGAACATTAAGAACTCAAATTAGTGGCTCATAAGTCCTAGCTGCGTTAACGGATGATGAGTCTCCCCTCCCTTCTCACACCAGTGGAAATGACCAATGATAGCACTTGCCATTTTGCATTAGCCTAAGAGCCCATCAGGAATGATCCATTATGCAGAGTGGCCAAAACGGGGGAGTTCCTCACTCTGCCAGCACATTACCAGAGCGCTGCGATCGTTGCCGGTAATGCATGACATCACTCCACATCTGCTTTCTCTGTCTCTTGCGGAGGCATGGGTCAGTCTCATTGTCTGGCCCCGACCGGTGCAGTCGTGATTCTGCTCAAAAGATCTAATGCTCTTAATGATACAGACTCCCCACACCAGAGTTTATAGCAATAATGTTTCGATACATCATCACAGCCTGCTGCTCTGCGCTCCGGCATTCACAGAGAGAGAACATTTACTAGGGTTCAAGCCGACTAGTCGATTAGTTTTGCCACTAGCTGACGTGTTGCCTGTCCCTTTAAGAGTATGTAAAAGTCTTCTATGACCTTAAATGAATAACTGTTGGTTCAAGGATCTTAAATAAAATACATACTTCATCCACTCTTTCCTACCGCTATGATCCCCCAGAAAGACGCTCTTATTGATAGTTGCACTGTGGTCTAAAAGTCTGACACGACACTGAAAATATACGATACAATAAGCCTGGAAGTAAATCAAATAAATCAAATAATAATAATAATACATAATACATATATATATAATATTATATATTGTAAAAGTCTGAAATGAGCTGTTTGAGATTAGTTTCAATAAATGGGGTTGTGAAATGTACAGTATTTACAGAGAACTATTTAAATGGATTTGAATATGAATAAATAAATAAATAAATAACACTGTCTCAAAATATCCTATGTTCCACAAAAGAAAGAAAGTTATAGTTTTGTAACGACATGAGTGTGAGTAAATAATGACAATTTTTTATTTGGGGGGTAAACTATCAACTTAATTTCCAAAGATTTAAGAAAATTGATGAACCATTTAATGAATTTGCATTTTTTAAGAAAATTGATCAGTGCCTCCCTCGATTCCCTCAGATTCTAACATTAATCTTGTCAGCATGAACTGTCAAAAAAAATAATATATATATATGCCTTTAAATCTTTTACATATGTATGCCTTTTAAATCTGAAGCTAAACAACATTCATAGCAGATTAAGCTACAGCAAGTGTAGTGCACACATTACAGCAGACATCAAACATCATTACACCCCGTCAGACCCCCCGGCGTGGCTCATTTTCAGTAAAACAGACGTGTCAGCGCACTACAGGAGCTCACTTCTCAGCACACACAGTTCCAGGCCTCATTTTCAGGAGACGTATGCTCACAGGCATCCATTGTATCAACTAATCATCCGTATGGGAGAAGGACGAAACTTACATAAGGCAACTTCAAAAAGTTTGCATATCCAGAAGTCTGATTCCTTTTAAAGCACCTTTGATATCCCAAACTCTCTCCCCACAGAGACGCCAGCCTTAAAGGGGTCATATGATGCTTTTTTAAAGATCATTATTTTGTGTATTTGGTGTAACAGAATATGTTGACATGCTTTAATGTTCAAAAAACACATTATTTTTCAAATACTGTACATTATTGTAGGTCCTCTATGCCCCGCCTCTCTCAAACACTTTGTTTTATACAAAGTCCCTCCTTCCGACAAGCGCAGTCTGCTCTGATTGGCCAGCTGACCGAGTGCATTGTGATTGGCCGAACACCGCAAGCACTCGTCGGAAATGTAATGTCCCTTACCATAATTGCAAGCTTCATCTTTCAAAATAAATGTAAAGACAGAGCCTGAAAGGGGAAGAGAGTCGCGTGACAGACACAGTGATGAAGCTGGTATGTGTTTGCAGGACACAAGCCACGGTTAAGACCACACACCAGAGACACCACAGGTTTTGAGACTTTAGTCTTTGCAACTTCAGGGATCTTATCTATGCACTACCAGCTTGTAACACTCCAAAGAGAAAGGAAAACTTGAAATCGCTGTTGTTTTCATCCTATTGCCCTCCCTTTCTACCGCCTGCTCTTTTTGACTCTTATCTGAGGGGTGTTTACATCCCTGTCAAGTGCACTTATACCCCCCGCTGGTGTTCGCACGGACCCTGTGAACCTTGAGACACAGGAGATGGACAAGTGCTTTCTCTCCCCTCACCACAGTCAACACGTCCTCAGGTGATCCGCTACAAAACAAACAGCACAAACATACTGAAATCACTTGTAGCGTCTGCGTAGGATCATGCATGATAGTTGGACTGTTTATGGCTTAAAAGACCCCTTTTAGCCTTTTGACATTTGCATATAAATTACAGTTCTGGTCAGGAACTTTACGTTCGTATAAGGGGTGTAAATTGCCAAATGGTTCTTCGCCGTCAAGTAAGATTAGAACCAGCCCCACGAGCATCCTGCAATCTGATTTCAAACACATTCCACAAAAAGCTGTAGATGGCCAAACGAACACACACACACACACACAAGTGATGTGAAATACTGCCATTCTTTTCTATTCTCTATCTTTTCCTTACTTTGTTTCATTCTGTGTATATATGTTTTAGTTAGTTATATGTTAGATATAGTTTCATTTTATTAAATCTCTTATATTCACAACGAATTGTCTCTGTTTACTGTTCACAGTTCCAAGTCAATGAATGTTTGAACCCTCGCTACATTTTGAATTACTGCTAGCACTGTACAAAGAAGGACAGTTTATTGCTCCGTGGGCAGAAAATAAATATTCCTTGAATTGATAAATGATTATATTGTCTGCTCGGTGGACGGACAGATCAAATAATTGTAATATTGATTCTGCTACAGTTAATTCGAAGATATAATCTAAATATTTATTATGAATCATAACCATTTATGATTCGTCATAAATATTCCCCTTTTTAGAGCTAATAAATAATAATAAACGTTACACACTTCAGTTCTGAGAACAACAGAGGACTGAAAGGGACAGCATATGGTTTTTCCTTGGACAGTAGGACATGTGATAAATATATTTTTTTAATGTCTATCTATTGATTAAAAAAAAGTTACATGCTATATAACATTATAGTTATGTTTTTGCACCCATTTTAAGTCTACTTCCCTACATTTCATTTCAAAATTGCAATTCCGCATCTTGCACTGAATATGAATTAAAGGGTATTCTTAATTCAGTTCTGAATGCACAACTCTGGTATCCACACACATTGCTGAACCTAATGGCTATACAAATTGGTTTTCTTTCCATAACATGGAACTAAATGCATTAACAACTGAAATGATCAGAATGTAAATGCTAAGAAAAAATAATAATACATTTACAGACCTAATTCTTGTAATGCTGTAGGCAGCCTGTGCTCGTGTGATGCATCACTTTACATTCGGAGCAGGCATCCGGTCATTGGCATGCATTCTGGCTGTTACACTACCATGCAGTGTCAGACTGTCTGTTTTGCTTAGACCACATCTGTCTGCATTTCTTCTGTGTGAATTTACAGTCTTTCTTGTGACTTTATATTTCTCCCAATCTCGCTTTCTACTTTCTTTATGTCTACACTCACCACAAAAAAGGACCACAGTTGTCACATTATTGGCCAAAACTGTGCAAATAATATTCACCCATACCCTTTCCCACTGGGCCATTCTACTATATATTCATAGTCACATTAATATGAAGAGAGGGTTTCTTACAATAGCATCATCAGTATATTTAAAGGGATAGTTCCGCTGAAGATGAACATTCTGAAAACTGAAAATCACCCTCATGTCTCTCCAAACGTGTTTGGCTACATTTTGCTTTTTTTTTAACGGAACACACATTAATTCTCCAAGCTGGTTAAAGTGAATGTTGGCAATAACTCTTGCGTAAGATTTTTAAGGTATGATTTTCAGTGAACAACACGAGATGCGCGTCCAGTACAACTTGACAGAATTGTACTTTTGGGTGAAATTCCCCTTTAAATCTGCAACCTGTGTAAGCTTGTTTCCACCACAGAAAAAAAGGAATAGTAATTATCTCCAAGAAAAAAGAAAAGAATTGTCAGATAAATCACAATTAACTTTGTTATTTTTCATTCTGTAGTGGGAAAAAAAACAGAGTTGAAAGATGTAAATCAAGGATATGCAGAGTAAAAAAAAAATAAAAAATGAAGTATTCGGAAAAAAACAGAATAGTGAGATATAAACTCAGAATAGCGAAATGTAAATTCAGAATTCTTAGAGAGAGTTAATATCTCACAATTAAATTTTTTTCCTGCAATTCTAGTTTATATCTTGCAGTTATGAGTTTGTCACCAAATTTCAGACTTTTTCCCCAATAGAAATTAACTCAGAATTGAGAGAAAAAAAGTCATTTTCATTCATTCATTCATTTTTTCATCTGTAGTGGAAATTTAATTAACAGCAATGTCAACAGTGTGTCTCATCTGAGATGGGAGTTTCACTGACTCCCAAGAATCTGTTTTCAAGAATCAGTGTTAGAGCATGCAAGAGAGAGACAAACCTAGGTTTCACTTTAGCACTGCCATCTCTACAGCCAAGGAATGTGTTTCTATTATTTAAAACAATTCATTATTCAAGAAATCTTTTCACATATGCCACATTCATGCCTTCTCCAATACACTTAACATATCAGACTTCTTCATATGACCGTCCAAAAGAAAAGAAAATGACTATAAAACTAAATAATATTAAATATTCTAAGTCTAACATCATAGGGCATTATTTAACTCCGTACCCTTATTAATTATGCATTATACTAAAACATCACAAAGCAACAAGAGATCAATGAGAGGGTCTGTGTGCAGCACGTGTGGCCAGACTTGTCATACTATGAAGGTTGTTATCTGCCCTGATGGATGGAAAAGATTGTACACCACAGAAACCATTACACCATTATACCTGACAGTGACTGAGTCATGACACAATGATACAATTAAGAAATCTGTTCATGCATACAGTTGCAAACAAACACTTGAAAATACAGCATTTGTCTCACTACACCTCATTTGCTGTGTTTACAACAATAATCTAACTATTGTCTCTAACTAAAGACAATTATATGAATAACAAGTTGCCATGTAAACAGCAATTTTCAATTACCTTAATATGAATAATTACACATTTAAAAAATAAACATTATATTTAAGACAGAGACACTCTGAATAAGACCCTATATTAGCAGTTTATCCTTCAATTTATGGCAAAACACGAGGAAATGCATTTAGTTGCAAACTACAAATAAAAAGCTAAATACTACAGTTGCATTTCCATTAGGTTATTAGCAAACATATTCATGACAACAAAATAACAATATCAGTGTTAACTACTAGAGAACGTTTAACTAAACAGTGGCTGATGGGACCCAGTAACCTGTCCGTTTCTGGTTAATGTTTCCTCATTTATGAGGTTTATGTATGAAAATCTAGATTATTTTATAAACTGTATGTTTTCATTTTAACATACTTTGTTTTACATATTTTTATTCAAAATTAACACTTTTATTCAGAAAGGGTGCATTAAATTACAGTATGCATTAAATTGCAAAATAGTAGATACATTTAGAATATTACAAAAAAATCTATTTCAAATAAAATTTTCATTTTATTTATTTATTTTTCTTTCTGTTCATCAAAGACGCCTTCAAAAATGATTTCTAAAAAAATAAAAATAAAATAAAATAGCTAAATAGATATCCCTGAAGTGTCATGTGACACTGAAGACTGGAGTAATGACTGCTGACAATTCAGGCAGAAAATTACATTTTAAAATATATTAAAACATAAAAAAGTTATTTTAAATTGTAATACTATTTCACAATATTACTGGCAGTTAAATGTTGAATCTGTGTGTAAACTACCCAAGAACATTATACCCAAGTGCTGTTTCCACTGAACAACACTGTAATATCAGTTTGAGAATCAAACATGAAAGTGTTTATTTGTTCTTAAGTTCATTCCTGTGGGATCCCAGATTTATATTAAATCTCTTCTGCACCATTCGGAATGTAAACTTCAGTTTCAAATATTAGAAATCTCATTCAGCACAAAAAAAAAAAAACACTGAAGCGTTACACTCTTGCTATGCCTGTGAATGATTCTCATCTTCCCAGAATTTTTATTTTTTCAGACTGCTGTGCACAGTACTTCGTGGCATGATGAGCATCTCTGTGACATTTTGCCACTGACATGGTTCAAAAGATTATAAAGATCCATGTTCATGTTAAAGCCTTAACGTAAGTTTAAATTCTCCCGACAGGGTCACAGAAAAAGAAATGAAGAAATATTCCTCCTCATTTCAGCCCACTGCAATGCCTGTTGTTTCATTATACAAGTGAGGTAGTAGTTTCTGCTAGCATCCCTAGACATTTTCCCAAGCGAAAATTGGAGTGTATGAGCAGACAGTGATTTCATTTGAATGAAAATGACTTATTAAATGTGAAGGGAGAGAGAGAATGAGAAAATGGGGGTCTTCACAACAGTGAAAATTATAGATGTTCACACCAATGGCTTCTCTAGCCAAAATTAGCTTCTAGACACTATTACACCATGTTCATTAGCTTATTATGTCTTCATAAAACAGAATTGATAAGGATATAGTCCTCCCTTTCTATTTTTCTCTGCAAAGAATATGACAGTCTCATGTTTTCTATATGAATTATATCTACGGAGTATAGGCAGAATGGAGCACAACGTTTCTGATCATAGCTACTGTTTGCTGGGTGCCGTAAAATATTAATTAATGAAGACTTTTTCAAACGGTTTCCCCTTTCATATTTTGCCTGAATGGCTTTACCCGCGTAATATGGATTACATCCATGTCATATTCATCAATCTCTTACAATAAATAATGAATAAAACTACTAAATGAATAAAACATTCTATTAAAGTAGTAGTGAATTAGTAAAGGAACCTATACATATCTTCACTATGCGTTCTCTGGAGATCCCATCTGAGACTCCTGTCCACTGGGGCTGAACAATTTTAAGAGGTTCCCCCAATAGAAATCTTCAAGAAATGGATCTGAAGGTGACATTTCCTCACACGAGTGACTCCCAGCAACATTTAGCGGTTTTGAGCTATTATAGTCAGAAAAAAGTCTGTACAAATAAAAGACTGCAAGATGACTATAGAAAAATGAATGGGAAACTCAATATGGTGGCTGCTGAAATGAATATCCTTCCTTTCAGTTAAAACAGCAAGTTGAGAGTTCTAAAACTCAAAGATGCATATATGGAAAACAAGAAACCAACACACAAAAATACAAGTTTAATCAAAAACTCTGATTGAATCTAACAATGAATACTCAAAACATTATGCTGTTAAAACCTGTCCAGAATGCTAAGCTTTCATGAATAAAAAAAGCCATAGGGGAAGGGCACTCACAGTTGACTCTCCAATACAAAGAACCGACTGATAAGAATATAGTGGACAGATTTCCTATGAAGACTATAAAGCTGGAATCAGAAACCCTCACGTAAGATGTCCGAATACAGATGGAGGTTGGATAACTTTTGAGATATGTTGAAAGAAATAGAAGGATGGACGACTAAAATAATAGCAAACATGATAGCAATACACGTTTAAATGGCAGTTGTATGGTGAGAAAATCCAAATTGTGCTTCCAAGTGGCAATGGCTTGTATTATTAGCCTAATACATATGAGGGCTTAGCTCTCAGGTCTGGTTCTTCATGTTTCTGTTCAATGGAAGTAGTTACTACAGTCTCTAATGTACAAAATAAAGAAGACCTACAGTTTTCAGCACTTGCTACTTGTAGCTAAACAAGAGGGGATGCAGTGTTAACCAGCTAGTCAGGCTTCATGCCTCCTGCAGAGAACAAAAGTTATTCTGAAAGCTAAATGAATTGATCTTGTATATCAGTTTTTTTTCTTACTCTGCACGAGTTTGTACACCAAGCAAAGTAAGTGGACTTGGGACATCTTGCCAGGGAACTCCTTTGAGACAATCTCTAATCCACAATTCCTGTTCACATCTGCTGTGTGTCTGCATGGACTTTAAATATTTCAGAGAGCCATCTGAGAGCAGCTGAGCTAGCCTGAGTGCTAGACTCATTTCCTGTCTGTTTTTGCCGCTCATTGCCGAGTGAAGAGGAGAGAGGCTAATGGGACGATAAAAAGCAAAGGTATATTGAAACAGCAAAACAGTCTGAGGAACGTGAAATTTATTGCAGCTGTTACACAATATTACTGTGCACAGAGTATTTGCTAGGTTATGAAGAAACCATGCATCTTGTTTTGCTGCAAATATAGTCCAGAACTGCATACATTATCAAAGCGGCATATGGAAGCATGAAGAACCAGACCTGAGGGAACAGCCCGGACATGTGCGAACACAAGCCACTTCCATTTGGAAACAAGCTTTGGATTTTTTCCACCATACACAATTTATTGTAACTTCTGTGTTAATGTATTCTACTGTCATGTTTGCTCTTTCTTTACAACTTACAGCGTGGCTAAAGTGTGTTGGTATTGCAAGTTCCCAACTAGAGTGTACAACCCTACACAACCAATGCAGATAGTTTTGCCAACATCTTAAAGGGGTCATATGATGCGATTTAAATTTTTCCTTTCTCTTTGGAGTGTTACAAGCTCTTGGTGCATAAAGAAGATCTGTAAAGTTGCAAAGACTAAAGTCTCAAATCCAAAGAGATATTCTTTATAAAAGTTAAGAGTCAGCCACGCCTACCTAAAACGGCTCGTTCTAACACGCCCCCACATATCTACGTCACGATGTGGGAAGATTTGCATTACACCACCCAAATGTTCACGCAAAGAAAGAAGGCGTAACTTTTATTCTCACTGTAGTATTGTTGTTGCCGCCGCCATGTCGTGAAGGCGCTGTGTGTTTCGTTGTGAAAGCGAAACTACTTTGTTTGGCCTTCCAAAAGAGGACGATATCCGCTTCGTCATGCCTGGAGCTGATCCGTGCCGGTTGCTGAGGAAATACAACAACTTTGCGCTGTGGATCACCGGATCGGCTTTCACCGTGGACGAAGCGGAGTCTAGCCCGGGGTGGTCACATGTGGTTGCCGCAAGCCCTCCAGACGCTTCTTCGTCGAATCTGCCTGCCGCGCCGTTCTCAAGCCCACTGCCTCTGCTCACTCTAGCCCTTCGGCCATTCCTCACTCTAGCCCCGGGCCTCTGCTCACTCTAGGCCACCGTGTGTGACGCTGTTTCTCATTGTGAAAGTGAAACTACTTTGTTTGGCCTTCCAAAAATGGACACGACTAGAAATCAGTGGTTAAGTTGTGTTTACAACACTGTTCCAGAACACTTCAACCCAAATATTCAGATGTGTGCAGCACATTTTATGGAGGACCGTTTCCTGATCCTGGGAGAGTAGACTACAGTGCCGGCTGTTCTGACTCACATACTGTAAGTAAGTTTTTTTATATTTAAAGAGTTTTTATATTTTTGAGTTTTTTGGGCAGTGTAGAATAGGGCTTGTTGTTTGTAATTTTTCCGATCACAAATGCAGACATGATTTGTGTTTACGCGGCACGATGCAACGCAACATGTAAAAAGACAGTATAAGTCATTATAATCCATAATTATGTCCCCACTGGATGCAACGAAGGCCTCGTTTATTATGGGTTTTCATGTTTTTGAATCATCGCTCCGGCCTTTAAAATTTACTGATCATCCAAAATCTATCATCAGATTAACTCATTCTTAATATAAACTATGAACACTGATTCCAGAAACAAAGGCGCATATAGGAACATTGTGAACAGTTGGGAACAACTAATTATAAATCATGATTGGGGGGGGGGTTTGGGGGAGTAAATATTCAGCAAATGTTCATTGTTTGGGCAAACTATTCCTTTAAAGGTTATTTTTGAAGGTTCTGAGAAATACAATTAAAGAAAGGAGGAGGAGTACATCCAAAGCTCTCTTTTTTATATATAATACTGATAAAATACTTTAAAAGAAAAAAGGAGTGAGGTAAGGTGATGGAATAAATGATGAAATAGTGAAAATGAGAGTAGAGGAAGATCCTTTATAGCAGCAGCCAGATAAAAATAATTACTTGTTGAAATGTGTAGAAAAAAGTCACCAGGGCTTTGGGAGGTGTTTCAGACTAAAGCAATGGCTCTTGCCTCTCTAAAGGCATTATTCATTCACATTTGTGTGGCGGTTGCTGTCGCCTGAGAAAGCCTCAAAGACTGGCTCAGATCTCGCCCTGCAAGTCCCTTGACGTGAGAGCAGCACTTCCCTTTTCCAATAACACAACTCATTTAGAGACCTGTGGGGCAAGCGAGATGGAAGAGTGCCATTTTTTCCACTTTTTAAGAGGGGCATGACAAAACAATCCACTCTGTAAGCGTGCATGAATACATCTTCATTTAGGGAATCACTCCCCCAAGTAAAGATACACATACCGCAAAAGACGCAAACACAACATAAACAGAAATACATTTTGAGAGAGCTGTTAATCAGAATCTTCCATAAATAAACTAATAAGGGCAAATGTTGCAGGAACTACACAGTCTCAGCCGGCACACCTACAGACCGCCCACTAAACGTCTGATACATATTACACACAAAAATGGTGACATGCTTTATGCAACTACTAGGATTTTGGCTGCATCAGACCACCGGAGGAAGAAAAAAAAAACTTTTAACACTAGGTACTAAGTTGGTCATTTTAACAAAGAGCAATTTTCAGGAACATTTGCCAGAGTGGAAACAAATTCACAGTATAATTTTGGTATCAATTATCAATTAGTTCAGCTAAACCCAAAAATAACTAAAAATAGTCAAAATAAGATTCAAAGTGGACCAGATTTTATAGCGATAATCAAATGCCTGGCTACGCAAAATTATTTACTGCAAGACCCCAACCAAAGTGTTTTTTTTTGTTTTATATATATATACATACATTTACATTTATCATACATACAGTTTTTCTATTTCTGTTTTAGTAATTTTAGAGCATAAGCTTATTTAGTCCAATTAGTTTCTAATATAATATTTCTAATTGTCATTTAGAAAATTCACTAAATATACACAGTACATATACATATATTATGTAAACAAAAACTTATTTTGGATGAGATTAATCTCGATTAATCATTTGACAGCACTAATATATATATATTTATATTAGTGCTGGGCAACGATGAACATTTTTAATCCTATTGTATTGCACACTTTTTTTCATTTAAAAGTACTGCAATATCAACAAAAGTGCAATAACATTTTGTTTGCAAACCCTTTAAACAAATAAGGTGCTTTTTTTACCGCAGTATTCCTTGTCCATAGCCTAGTAGCAGTTAAAATATTTCTTGTAAATCTCAACTTAAACATTAATGTAATCAAATTAAATATGAAACCAAAACTACTTGTCACTCCCAGGGCATTAACGTTTTTATAGAAAATATTTTATAGTTTGTTATAGAAAAACAAGTTATGCTCAGAGTCAGGGGCGCCCCTACGGTTTCTGGCCCCCCTGGACAGCATATACACTCGGGCCCCCGCTTTCAGGGGTGGGGGGGATAGGGGTCCCCCTCGGTAGAAATCGTGATCACGTTTCCCTCGTTAGGCCCTTAGAATCATCCTAACATCTAACCCCCCCCCCCTTACGGGATCCCTGCTCAGAGTCCAGAGCCTAGATCATAACATTATAACAGGCACCTTCCGAGTAAATACCTGCTCTATCGCGGGATTATTGCGGTGTGGGACAACACGATGGGCGAGTGCGGGTGCGGGCGGGTTGAGACTCGTATATGCGGGATGCGGGGAGAATAGGTGTACTCACACTAGCCAATCTTAACCGTACCCGAGAAGCCCGGTACATTTGACTAGTGTAATGGCTCCGTGCAACGCTCGGGCGCGGTTTGTTTAGCCGTCCCTGGCTTGCTTGGAAAAGGTGGGCCAGAGCGCGGTTCAGTTGGGCTCGGGCGCGGTATGCATGTAGTGTGAGCGCGGAACTTCTGATACGTGCAGCATGATTGCGTGTAACGTTACATTTCTTAGTGGCAAAAGTGATAAATCTGTAAAGCACCAATCCCAAGCCAGTACTGATCAACATACCACCCCTTCTGTGACCCATGGTTTGTCTGTACGTGTTTTCAGAGCAAGTGAGCAACGGGCTTTAAAAATAATAATAATAATTAAAAAACACTGCGTTATTATCGCGTTAACGCATTATTTGATTAACGCCAACAATTATTTTATCGTTTCCGATAGCACGTGAAGACAGCAGAGAAGCGCTCTCGCTCAGCACAGTGGAGAGCAACGTTTTGTTAACTTTGTGGTGTATTATTTTGAGTCGTTTGGGACGCGGTAACACACGGCCCTCTCACAATATATTGCTTTACAGATCTATCGCTTTTGCTGCTCAGAAATGTTCACGCAATCATGCTGCACGTATCAGAAGTTCAGCGCTCCGACACTACATGCGCACTGTGCCCGAGCCCAACTGAACCGTGCTCTCGCCAACCTCTTCCAACTGAGCCAGGGCCGGCTAAACGAACCGCACCCGAGCACGGCACGGCGCGATCACACTAGTCAAACGAACCGGGCTTTGGGGGTGTGAGTACTTATTCTCCCACATCCCACACACATGAGTCTCTACCCGCCCGCACCCTCACACTCGCCCATCAAGTGTTGTCCCGCGCTGCACTCTGTTGCGTTGGGTCCCGCGATAGTGCAGGTCTCTACTCGGAAGGTGCCTGTTATAATGTTATGATCGAGGCTCTGGACTCTGAGCATAACTTGTTTTTCTATAACAAACTATAAAATATTTTCTATAAAAGCATTAATGCCCTGGCAGTGGCAAATAGCTTTGGTTTTATATTTAATTTGATTACATTAAATTTATAAGTTATTTTTTTTACAATAAATATTGTAACTGCTACTATGTAAAAAGAATACTGCTGGAAAAAAAATCACCGTATTTGTTTAAAGTGTTTGCAAACCAAATGTTATTGCACTTTTGTTCATATAGCAGTACTTTTAAATAAAAAAGTGCACAATACACTACTTTTGAATTCATTATTGAATTTTGTGCATGATGCGATTAATCGCAGAAAATAATGTGATTAATCGCAATTAAAAATTGTAATCCTTGCCCAGCACTAATATATATATATTAGTGCTGGGCAACTAAGCAATAATATAAAACTAATATAAAACAATTATATAAAACTAATGTATATTTACATTTATATTTATATTTAGATATATATTATACAACAGTTATTTTTGGTCCTCGAATTTGATTGGCTGATAAGAGTGTTGAGAACTCCAACAGGTGTTTCACCATTTGTATCACTCCGCTTGCCGAAGCTGCTGTATTTCTCACAGTGACGGTGTCATGTGTCAGTGTCAGTGTCAATTTTACAAATATTACTGTTTTGTGTCAGGAAATGTAGTTTTAAGAGTTTTTTTAGGCAAGAATTACTTGTTTTGACTTCAAATATGCGTTTTGTTAATAAAGATAATGTTTATTTGAAAATGTGCTTCGACGTTTTCGGAAATGTGAGCTCCAGGGCATCAGCGGCCATTCAGCACTGACAATGGAAATCACCCTCAACAGTTGAAAGGATAGTACGAGCATATTGGATAGGGCTGGGTAAAAAATATCGATATCTCGATAATAATCAATTCTCATTTTTACGGAACGGTATCGATTCTTAAATCCCAAGAATCGATTAGTCTAGCCTGTGTTCAGTTAATGGAGGGAACGTTGAAGGGCTCTTCCCACCCAATATATCGCAGTAAGCATTGTGCTTTGGTACTTTTAATATGAAACAAAGTCTCAGATTTCAAATTCTGTCCATTGTATTGCAATATTCAAACAATGAATGCTGTTTTTATGGAAGCACATGCTTCCATACGTTTTGGCGCTGTTTAAAGTAGAGTGACAGATCGCTGCAGCACCTCAGTTCAACAGACGCAGCAGCGCGTAGCGCGTAGCGCACATGAACTAATCATCTCCTCCACATTAAAACCTGTTTCAGCACAAGCTAAACGACTAAACATCCGAAGGTAAGTTAATAGAAAGAGTACAACTTTACAATCCGTATTCTGTCTCATGTAATCGCTCAATCTGTGTTTCAGCTGCGCAAAGACGTCAATATAACGTCTTGTAAACAATGTCACGTAATGTCACATTTACCTCAGAAAAACATATTTGGTGACCATAAACTCATTAGTCAGATAGAAAAATAAATTGTAGAGAGGGGCATTTTGCTAAATATATGCACCATATAACATATTCATTATACATTTTACTGTTCAATGTTTAATTTATGCTTGAATAAATCCATCAAGTTTTTATGACAGCCACCATTATGTTTATATTTCAAAAAAACTAATTGAAGTAGAAATATTATTATGTAACTAACTATTATTTTAAAAACTTCATTAAGTGTAATTTTAACAAATCAGTAAATTTTAACCTTCAATATTATTGTAATGTAGCACCAACTGACTCTCGTGTATATTTTACAGCATTAGTTGAGAGATTTTTTTTCCTTGAGAAAATCTGGCATGTACTGAACCTGATATATATCAAAAATAATTGATATTAAATTTAATCGGATCGGTAATCGAATCGCAAGCTTGTGAATGAGAATCGAATCGAATCTTGAAATTTGTGTCAAAACCCAGCACTAATATTGGACACTTAAACTAATGTTTTATTGTGAATATGAGATTGATCTGAAGAATAAATGATGTATCAGATGCAGGTAATCACACTCGTTCAGTCAGTCTCTCTCATAATACTGTACTACACATAATACACTGCTTTTAATAATACAATAAGATTTTAATGAAGCAACTCAACGTTTCTTTGTTACTAGTTCTAAAGTGACATTTTCAAATTAGTAACGTATGCTTGGGCTCAGCTGTTAAACTGTCAAATTTAGATTTGAATCCATGGCGGAAAGAATGTAGTTCTGCATAAAAGAGGGCTTTTAAATACACTCAGTTCTTGTTCCTAATTTATTTACACACTCGTACCGTCGAACTGTTGTATAAATGCAATATCACACTCGTAGACGTGGCCTTGTGCCTACGGCCAAATCACAGCCATATTAATTTTAAGTAAAAGAAAAATAATACATTGCACATAACATTCAAGTAAATCTTGTCTTCAGAGACTATGGACATGGGTAGACTTAAATAACTTTCTTAAATACTGTACAGCCACAACTTCTATACATATTTAGACATAAACAATAGATACTAGTAGTTCTTTAAAGAAAAATCACAGTTTGACTTTCAGTCTCCACTCAGTTTGACCCTGTACAAACAGTAACTTCTGACAAGCATTGCTCTGTGGCACTAAAGCATCTAAAGACAAAATGGGAAATACGTTCTGTAGCGTCTGGACCACTCCAACACACAATATATATTTTGTTAGCTAGATTTCACAAATACTTTGTAACACCCCAGGACGCCGAACAAGACCCTGGTTTCATGGTAACCCGATACATTTACAACCTTGTGGAATGCGAGCCGGTACAGTAAGAAAGTTATTTCCCTTAACCAGGAAATTAACGTTCTTAGAATTGACAAGACAGTTGACCCTGAGTGGTCAGCTAAATATCTACAGCGGATCTAAAATATGAATAGTTAATTATAACTAGTTATGCTTAATTATTCATATTTCCCCATGAGCTGATTCGCTACAGTTCACACAATCTACAGTTTGTACTGATAAAAAAAAAGTTAACTTCATGGAATTTGTTGCTCAGAAACCCTACAAAAAATAATTTTAGTTCTCAAAGCCTCAAATAAGTAGATTCTTGAAAGAAGCGTTCAAGACAAAAGTGTATTTCTAAAACAACAGAGCTGCTTTTCATCATATAATATTTATACGTGTCTGTTGGTACATATTGAGTTTTACTTGAAAGGCTGAGGAAGAGGTGTTATCTTCAGAGAGAAAAACACAGAAAAAAAGCACAAAAAAAAGAGAAGGTGAAAAACAAAACAGACAGTTTTCCTGTGTCACCAATGCCCAGTAAATTACTGGCCAGCCAAGCAGAAAAGAGGAGAGAGATTCGGAGGTGAACATCACCTGTCTCTGGACATATCTCCAAAGCCAGTCGTAAATGAAGTGGACAACTGTCTGGTTATTTTTCCTCGCACGGGCGCACTCCATCGGAGGAATTCAGGGCCGCGTTTGCATGGCAAATTTTTTTCTTCCCGCTGAGACCTCCACCTGCCTCTCGGATTAATCGGAAATCCCCCCAAAAGTACCACCCCTTTATCCTCAAGCCAAGCAAGCTGCTGGCCTGAAAACGCCCACCGATCCGTTAATGCGAAATGACAGCCCAGCCACAGCCTGTGCAATTCTGAAAATAAGATACATAATTAATTTAAAAATAAATAACATATGCAAAAAAATGTACAGAAAAAGAGGTGAGATGCTTTCGTTTGCTCTGTAGGAACATCTTGGCGCGGTTTAAAAATCACACCTTTATTTCAATCCACAGTTATTAGTTACCTAATCTAAAATTTGTGGAAGCAGCGCATTATTAGACATTTATGATTATAATTTTATAAAAAGTTACCATGTGTGATGCGTGCGTTCTGTTGTCAGGCCAGATGGGTCTCCCATGAGACCCTCTTCACCAGGTGTAAGTGTGTTTGTGTATGTGTGTGTGTGTGAGAGTGTCTCTAGAGAGACACTTGAGACATGTGGCTCTACCAATGGAGAGACATCTTAAGATCTAGCATCTACAGAATAGCGGTCTAGAGACACTTATCCCTCCTCTCCCCTCTATTCCTCTTTTTTTTTCTTACCCATCAAATCATCACTTCCCTAAGAACCTTGTAAGTGACATGATGATCCACTAATTTCAAGAGAGGTTCCATCATCATTTGACAAAACGATGATGTATTGCATTTCAAAGATAATGGATCTTGCAACTCATAACAAAGAGAGCAGGTCTGTTTCAGCATTTCAGCTTTTCTTTCTTTCCAAACAGAGCTGACAGAACATTTACAACTGGAATCCACTGTGTTTTAATTGCATTGTACAGGTAATTACTAATTAGTGGTTGTAGAATCTATTGACACCCCAGATTAGCCCAAAACATAGCACACACTGGCACAAGCTGGAGACAATGTCAAAACAGAGTATAATTTTAAACAATAATAATAATTTAAAAAAATTATTAATTTAACATATTATTCAGAAACATTTGCCAAATGCAAGCCCACGAGATCATCATCTTGATCCATTTCAACCAGAAGCTGCATTCAGGTGATCTCAAATTATATTTTATATCCTGCTATCAGGGGCGGACTGGGACAAAAATTCAGCCCTGGCACTGTAGCCACACCGGCCCACATTACCACACCGACACAGCCCCACCCACGGACACACACATTCACTACTTACATTTGTGTACAGATGGTGAAATAATATAAGTCGTACCATATAGTATGTAACAAATATTTAAACATTTAATGTATGTGTCTGGCAAACAATGCTTACTACTTTTTAAAGAGCACACTTTTTTATAACAAATTTACACACAGTAAAAACAAAAGAAAAAGAATCTGAGGATGTTGTAGAGTCTGTGTGCTGTCTGTTTATACCATTTGTCTGCTGCTACTGTCATTCTCTACAGTATGTTGTTCTTTGTTGTCACTGTCTGTCCGTTGGGTTTTTCCTACCTCTACCACACTCCTCCCTGTCTCTGCTAGGCCTGCCGTAGCATCCTTCCCTTCAGGGGTCTCTGGCTGTACTGATTCCAGCAACATCCTAGTTAATGAACACAGTATAGGACTTAAACATTACAGCAAAATAGTTTCTCACTGACTGCTCTAAACATTGTAATACACATGAATACAAACAAGTAATAATAGCAGAAAAGGGAATAGAACATATAGCAAAAACTATAAATAGTAGCAGCAGTAAATCCTTTTTGATATACAATTATTTGTGAATTAAAATATGCTGAAGTGTTGCTAGTATGTGCTGCATGTGCATTTGTGTAGGAGTGTGATTCTGTCTTTCTGTGTGTGTGTGTGTGTGTGTGTGTGTGTGAGACAGCCACAGGTTCCTCCTATCCTAGTTAATTAGAGCCACATTATTAAGAAACTGGCTGCATCTGTATCAGGGTGTGTCTCTCTCATTGTGTCTTCCTACCTCCATGACACTTGACTCTGCAGTCCACCCTACCTAAGGATTAATTGCATACTGTAAACTTACGTACTGTATGCGTGCTCAATGTTTTATTTTAATATATGACTATCTACATATTCAAAGAAAAGTTCACTACAAATGTCTATAGTACAATGGCTATTGCTATAGGTTTTTGATGTGTTAGACTATATTGCAAGTAGCCTACATCAGTTTTTACCCTAAATCCCACTTTATCTGCTGATATTTCAGTCATTCAATTCAGTAACAGGCAAGTTAACCAATTATCACGAAGCAATGACATTTTAAAATATACTGGGGTTCAACGCTAAGCTTACAACTGTTTAATACAATGTAGGCTTCTGTCAAAAAAACAAACAAAAAAAACAAACAAGCTAACTGGCAGAAGAAGTGTGAAAATGACTTGTGCTAGCTGTATTTTCTGTTTTCTTCTTACCTCTGCGGCACGAACTGTTCTCCACTGCAGCAGCCGAATTTAAACCTTTTGAAAAGAGTTCGGTTAATTTTACTCATTTAGCAGCATTGGACTTAAGCCCTTTTTTTTTTCCTTTCTCAGTTTTTCTGCACCGCCTTTCCTTTTTTACGGTCCATTATCTAGCTTTTACTGAAAATTAGCTCGTGTTGCAATCTCTCTGATGACGTGCTTGATTTTGATTTTGTGCATTTTGAACGGTAATGGAAAAGCAGCTACTGTCAGTTAAATTAAAATAATTATATTAGAAATGATTTATAAATCCTCAATCTACCTGGTGCACCTTCATGACAGATTTAGACCTTTATTCCATGCTATCCAATAAATAAACAAATAAATAAAATCCAACGATGACCATTCAGAACAAAACTATTAAAATTGGCTTGATGCATTCTAAAAATGTAAATTTTTGTTCATGTCCATCAAACATCACTTTATCTCTAAAGCAACTTAAATTACACTGCTTGTAAGCAAAATCCATCTGAAACAACCTGGGGTTAAGTGCTTTACTCAAGGTCACAACAGGCCAAAACTGAGCTCAAAAAATGGCTAATGTTGGTTTCCCTGCTCCACAGAAATACAGTATTAATGGAAACCTTTTCCAAACTTAATAGAATTTCAAGTGACATTATTTACAAATGTAAATTATGATTTCATAAGATTTTCAACTATTAAAAGCATTGTGAAATGTCCTTGGGTTTTGAGTGGTGTTATAGAAAAAAAAAATATATATAATTACTAAAAGCTACCATGTGGTCTGCAACGGATCACATTTTGTCCCTCAGCTTCAGTTAACATTACACACAAGGTTTCTCTGCTCAGACAGATTTTTTATGAACACCTTCTGCGTGCGTGCAGCGTTTCGGACTGTAACGATTTTATCCTCACAAGCATTGTGGTTAATATGGCAGTATACAGAGTGACCTTGCAGGAATCCATCATCGTTAAGCCACTGAGATAAAGCCTTCAACCACAGGCCAGACCTGAGAAGGCCTACAGTGCTACTGCCAGCTAAGAACTGACACCACACACACTTCATGAAGCCTCACTCTGAACAAAACCTCGATTACATCACAAATATATAATGTAACATTCAAGGTTCATTGGTTTTGATTGGCTGGTTGTTTGGGATCACGTCTATGTAACTGGTTTGGAAAACACAGGCCTGATAAGTGTTTTTAGAAGGCAAATTCAAGAAGGAATGACTCTTATTCCTGCTTAAAAAGCTGGCTAATGCTGGTCTAGACATATGGATTTCATCTGGTAGGACTGATCAGCATAGTCTGATAAAGCTAGTTATGAAGCCTTCTGGGATACCAGCACACCACCATCCAAAGCATAGCATATTCTTTTCAGGGATATTCTAATAGACTGGCATTTTCTGAAAGAAGTATCAGAGCTTGCAATGCAAGATTTAGTTAAGCTTGGGCTTTAGGCATCAGTTCTGCTTAAATGAAATGTTGAATCAGAGCTACTTTGCTGTTGTCATGACACTCATGTCTTGTTTTCAGCCAGTTCACAAGTATCAAAATGTAGACACTGTGCAAAGACAACTATGAGTCTATGCAAGGAAGACAATCTGGAAAGCAAATGAAAGTAAGGAAAACGAACAGAAATTCAAATTGAAATATGTAATATAGCCTACATACTGTACATTATGATAATGTCACTAGCTGCATTCCCATTACAGATTTGCGCAAAACTTTTTATTTGCATGATTTTTTTATAAATGTTGATTAAAAACTGATGACAGCATGACAGCATTTCCATTAACCGAAGTTACGCAACTAAAAAAAAAAATCCCTCGTGATAAGTCATTCATTTTCAAAAATGTTTTTATTTTTTTTTGCAGTTTTGCAACATTTTTTCCGAATTGCCCGAAAAACCACCTCATGTGAGCGTAAAAAAAAAGTTTTTGTGAAATTGACATGTTTCCGTTAGACGTATTTTCAATTCACAATTTCAATTTGCGCAATTTGAAGGGTAATGGAAACGCATCTACTGACGTGTTTCCATTGGGCGTATTTTCCATTCGCAATTTGAATTTGCGCATTAAAAGCAGCTACTGTCAGTTAAATTAAAATAATTATATTAGAAATGATTTATAAATCCTCAATCTACCTGGTGCACCTTTATGACTGTAACAGGGCTAACAAGACGTGAGATGTGCGGATCCATATGCAGGCTTTTTAGTTGAAGACAGAGACGTGGTCATAAAACAGGCAGGGTCAAACAGTGGCAACCAGGTATATGGCGGGCAAGACACAAGAATAGTCCTAGGGCTAGCGTAGGTCGATGAACGGCAAACAGAATCAGAAGGAGCAAGACTAAGGGAGAAATGCAGGAAACCAGGCGAAGATCAGAAACCGAGAATACGGCTAAGGCTAAGGAAACTAATGAGGGCTCTGTAGTGTAGCTATCTAAAGATATGCGCTAAACAATACTCGGCCGAGGGAAGGGATCAGAGTGAGTGTTAAATAGTGAGGTGTGTGAGTGATAACAGCTGTGCAATCAGTGCTGTGCAATCAACAGTGTGTGTGTCGTTAGTGCAGTGGATGATGGGATATGTAGTTCGGGGTGATATGCAACAGTGTGTAGTGCAAGAGTCAATGAAATGGGAAGGGTGACCTCTGATGGTTAGCCGACGGAAGTTCATGGACCGGATTTGTGACAGAGGGCTGGGTGGGTCGGGACAGGACAACAGTTCACAAACGACCTCCCGGGCTGAAGCAAAGCAAGCCAAGAATTCACAAACGGCCTCCACGACCGTGACAGGACAGGATGAGGATTCCCCGACGGCCTCCATAGCCGTGACAGGACGAGCAGGGGGATCGTAAACGGCCTCTATAGCTGTAACAGGACAAGCGTGGAGTTCGCCAACGGCCTCTAAAGCTGTGTCAGGACGAGCAGGGAGCTCGCAAATGGCCTCTATAGCTGTGACAGGAT
>NW_015505666.1:1520052-1528253 GCF_001515645.1 Sinocyclocheilus grahami
TCATGATAATGAATTGTAACTTGACTTGACTCATGACGATCAACTGTGACTTGACTAGACTCATAACTATCAACTGTGACTTGATTTGACTTGTGATGATCAACTGTGATTAGACTCGACTCAAGAATATCAGTTGTGACTAGACTTGACTCATGATAATGAATTGTAACCTGTGTAGGATCCCGGCCTTCAAGATATTGAAACCCTTGAATCTATAAACAGATACAAACAAACATTGAATCTCTACATTCCACCGGGAAAACTAAACGTTCGCAATCAGTAACAGGGTTCCCTCAAAGACATCCAGGAAGCCGCGTCAGTGACGGAATCAACTCAGCTTTCCAGCTGTCAACCAGCAAAATGCAAGTACAAACAAGATCTTCGATCTGCTGAACTGGTGAATTTAAAATTCTCTGCTTTGTGAATTCTTAAGGTGAATTTACATCACTCGTGAAAACGAGGTAGAACTATGAAACTCAGAACTCCGTTAACAGAATTTCCTTCCTCTGAAACTGTATGTCTGTGTGTATGTGTGTTTCATGACGATCAACTGTGACTTGACTAGACTCATAACTATCAACTGTGACTAGACCTGACTCATGAAGATCTGTTGTGGCCTGACTAGACTCATAATGAACAGTGACCCGACCCGACCCGTGAAGATCAAGGGTGACTTGACTGGGCGCTGCAGTGTCCGCCATTTTGTGAGCGTGCTCTAGCGTGGCCGCCATTACACGAGTGAGTGCGGGGTCGCGTTCCTCTGCGATACCCACAGTGAACGCTGAACCAACAGACAACAGCGCAAAATCCCCAAAATCACTTAGGGAAGAACGGGGACCCTCACAACGTAATCCGAGCGCTCGCAAACCCTGTCTCGCAGTGTCCATACCTGGCCAATGTCCACATGAAAAGACGCTGGATCCTTGGTTGGCCGAGTATTCAGTAACAGGGCTGACAAGACGTGCGGATCCATATGCAGGCTTTTTATTTGGAGAAGACAGAGACGTGGTCATAAAACAGGCAGGGTCAAACAGTGGCAACCAGGTATATGGCGGGCAAGACACAAGAATAGTCCTAGGGCTAGCGTAGGTCAATGAACGGCAAACAGAATCAGAAGGAGCAAGACTAAGGGAGAAATCCAGGAAACCAGGCGAAGATCAGAAACTGAGAAAACGGCTAAGGCTAAGGAAACTAATGAGGGCTCTGTAGTGTAGCTATCTAAAGATATGCGCTAGACAATACTCGGCCGAGGGAAGGGATCAAAGTGAGTGTTAAATAGTGAGGTGTGTGAGTGATAACAGCTGTGCAATCAGTGCTGTGCGATCAACAGTGTGTGTGTCGTTAGTGCAGTGGATGATGGGATATGTAGTCCGGGGTGATATGCAACAGTGTGTAGTGCAAGAGTCAATGAAATGGGAAGGGTGACCTCTGATGGTTAGCCGACGGAAGTTCATGGACCGGATTCGTGACAATGACAGATTTAGACCTTTATTCCATCCTATCCAATAAATAAACAAATAAATAAAATCCAATGATGACCATTCAGAACAAAACTATTAAAATGATCTAAACAAATAAATTAATACTTAGGCTTAGGGGTTGTAAAATTCAGAACATTTCAGGAATATTAGTACATTGTGGCATGCAAGCACTGTAATTAAAAAAATCCCAATCGTATTTATCACCAAATCTATTCAGCCCTGCCTTCACTTCTTATCATTATTTGCTGACACACGTTGACTGGCTCTGACCTTCATGTGATAAAATCTGGAAACCTGACTACTTTCCCTCGGCATTTTAGCACTCTTCAGACTAATGGAGGTTTTAATCTTCCATTAAATGTTTAATGTTTCATTTCCACAGCAGTGACTGGTGCAGTATGGAGGGGGCTGATTAGAGAGCAATACCAGTGGGTGCCATTTAACGCGACTATTGGCCTGGATTTAGGTATCAGAGTACAATCTGAAAACAGAGATGCCGCCTGTCTCTAAGTTGTGGAAACCGTGAAGGTCATTACTGTAATGCGCAAGGAAGCACACAACCATCCCGATGGACGAACCTCAGCAGGGGGAACAGTAAGCCACAATGGACCAAAAATGCCATTTCCACATACGCTTAAAAAATGAGTGGCCATCTCAGCATACACCACTACAGGGATCATAACTGTTAGCAGGAAATAATTGCAGTAATTAGTGTTAGGCCACACATAATGAGAACTTTAATTGATGTTACAATGGGATATTACCTTAGGCCACTTCCAGCTGACCTAATAGTCCGGGTTTTGCACTCAAAAGGACAGTTTTTGAGATGTGACAGAGGACAAACGGTCCTTATAGTGATGACTGTGGGAAGCGATAAGTTTAACCCTTATATGCATGAATGTTTCCACCAATAATTTTTACATATTCGGGTCTTTAGTGACCCTGAATAGCTATGTTTCCATCCACCTATTTTTATGCACATTTTGGATGATCGCATAAAAAAAACGCTGGTTGGAAATGTCAAGATGCGCATAAATTCTAAAAATGCGCATAAAAAAATGTATTCGCACAACTGAGTAGGATAAACTTTTTATCCGATAAAAAAAAAAAATGCGCATAAACTACGATGGAAACACATTTACCGAATAAATTCCACCATGTGCATTGAAAAAGTCATGTGACTTTGCGCTATGAGACTGGATAACGTGACTAACCAGTGGACCGATCTTGTTCACAGCATCTATATGCTGTTTTGGTCGTTCTGAAATGCCTGGGGAAAGTCTGTCATCAAAGTATTTCTGTATAATTATTGTCTTACATGACTGCGTTCCCAAACAGAAGGCATCCACCTCTAAAAGCAATGACTGCATTTATTGTGTTATGTCTGCTCTCCCTGAAGCGCAAGTAATTTATTACATATGAAAATTATTATATTCAGTGGCTTCTCCTAGTTTTCTTAGAGATATTTAGTGCCAGTTTATCAGGAAGTGACGATTTTGTTCTCTTTGACTCGTTGGATGGAAACGGTGCTTTATTCACAAATGTTTTATGCGATATTCCAGTTTTGCGCATAAGTAAAATTAGCATCTTTGGATGGAAACATAGCTAGTGTATGATGAATCTCTAAACTGCCCCAGTACTATAATAGTCCTGATATTTTTATAACAATTGCAAAGTATTTTTAAAGCATATTTTGTTATCTGTTGGAACTTGGAAGGGTGTTTTGAGTAACTGCTTCACCACCATCATAACTTTACTTTACTTTACTTTTAGTCATTTAGCAGACGCTTTTATCCAAAGCGACTTACAAATAAGAAAAAGTTATTAAAACTAAAGCTAAAACTCTATAAATACTATATATACACACGTTTAAGAAAATAAAATAAATTAAATAAAAATGACAAATGCATACAACATTTCAAAAGTAAAACATTTAAATGAAAACAAAAAAATAATAAAGCTAAAAACAATTCACAAATATTAAAAGAACAAAAGGTATGAGTATAATAATGATTCTAACATAACACTAAGCCAAACACCAAAAAACAACTACATATGTGTATGTACAGCCACACACATATACATATACATGCACATATATATAAATACATTGAATCGATTGAAACGAAATTAGAACAACACAACGGAAACAAGCCACATCACAACAAAATGAACACCACACAATGGAAACAAGTCAAAACAAAACAGAAACAAGCCACAACGAAAATTACCACATCACAACGGAAACAAGCCACAACACAACAAAATTAGGACAACACAATGGAAACAAGCCACAACACAACGCAATTAGCACAACACAACTAAATTGGTCATATGTGTTGTGTTGTAGCGATTTTGTTGTGTTGTGCACTACTGGGCCCGAGGTATGCATCTAAAGGTTAAATGCACAAACTGCAGTGCATAAAAAACAGAAGCCGACACAGATGGTTAGCTGATTGGTTGCACGCACAGATCTCTCATGTTTAGTGTCTAATATCTCTTAAAACAGTTCAGTTTAAACTAGCTTTGAGAGCACACAGTGCTCAGTATACAATTAAGATCATATAAATACCAGCAATTACTCGGAGGACAGATGGCATCCACCCACACACAAATAAATGCGCAAAAAAACACACACGCACAGATGCCGCCGTTCCCCTGCCATCAAACGCAGCATGCCAGCACCCCGAGGATCAGGGTGTGTGTCAGGTCCATGGCAAACAAACAGCTGTTGGACACAGGTCTCGCTTCAGCACTACGGTGGACCGAAGCAGTTATTTGTGAGAGACGAGCCTCAGCCCAACGTGATATCGCAGTGCCAACCTGCTGTGGGCAAGCGCAGAGTCTGTCTACCTGAGACAAGGCACCAAAACACCCCTCGACATATCATCATGTGACTCTTCTGCAGGCAGCGGAGCGGCATTGTCATTTGGCTGCAGCTACTCAGGAAAAAACATCATCCATATGTTCTGTATTAATGCATGGGTGGCTTCTTCATCTTTTTGCTTTCTATTTTTCTCTCCAACTAGGTGTCTCTCTGGTGTTTTATTCATGTGGCTGACACTGAGGAATGATTTTTGAGAGTAGAGTTATGTACAGAGATGAGCAACATCTATCTAATCACCCTTATGTCACTCAAAAACGCAATTGTTTTCAGTGGAATAGAAAAGAAGTTGACCATAAAACAGTCCTATGCACAATACTTCAATTTTTCTAAATGAGATCCATGCACTTGCCTCAGTTTTCTTGCAAATGTATCTTATTATTTGGATATGCAAATTTATGTGTAAATTCAATGTTTAAAGCTGGTTTGTGGATTTAAGAATAATAATAATAATAATAATAATAATTTCATTAAATTGTAAAAATCAAATCCATCTATCTATGGATTAAAATGTGAAGTATTTCTTCATAAAAAATACAATACATTTACTTGCCTCAGTTTTCTTGAAGAAGTATTTATTTGGTTATGTAAATTTATTCTTTCAAATATTAAACCAAAGCGTTTTTGTGGAAAACATTAGACAGACATTATAGCTATTCTTTTGTTGATGACAGACTACTAAAAACATTAAACCAATTTTGAATTGACCAGAATTTACAAACATATTTACATAACCAAATATACAGAAATATTTCTGCAAGAAAATCGATCAGTGGAATGCATCCAAAACAACCACAGCACCTCTCAATACATTGCCTAACTAGGAAGGCTGATACAGTATCTGGAGTATTTGTGTTTTCTAACCACTAGACCACAGCTCCAACCACAATCGTTTTTTTACTTTTTATTACTCACACTTATCTGATCTGCCGTCTTGTTGTACAACACAATCATGCTCTTTTAATCTCCTATTTTAGAAGCTGTTTTGGAATCAGCCACTCGTACAGCGATCACAACATGGGTCCTTCATCACAGGTCCTTCATGCTCAACATTTTACAGTGCGATTTCCCTGCGGAAAGAAGACTCAGAGGATATTAACAAGGCATAACACGGAAGCCTGATTCCTGATTCCAGTCCAATATTAAAGCCTTTACCGTGGCCTTGTGTTTTGCAGCAGTCTGGCCATGAATGCCACAGAGAAGAACGTAATTAAGGAGTCACTTTGTGGCTCTCGCAGAGAGAAAGAGCTTCTAAGATGTCAATTGCATGGTTAGTTAGTCGGTCTGGGGAAATGCTACGCTTCCTAAATATGAAAGAATCGCTCAGGGGATTTGCGTGTGCCTGTGTGTGTCTACACATGTGGTAATGTGTGTGGGCACCTCTGTGTTTGCATGTATGTGTGAATGAGTGTCAGTGCCACTCTCTGTATATTCATGCGGTGTGTGAGAGTGTGTATCTGCCTGCCTCTCGGTGCCCATGTGTTCTCATTCCCTACAGGTTGGATCTGTGGGATGTAAATTCAAACAGTGGAAACTATACAGCTTCAGTCGATTGCTGTAATGTGAGAATAAATATCCATTCATTGGAGGCAATGTTGCAATTGGTCCCTGTTTGTCAGCCTACTATGATTTGTCTGTCCTCTCTCAAGTCCTTATCCATCAATCCTTATCCAATACAGAGCGGCACAAAGCGCTTATGCGCATCCCGAGCTTAGAATGATGCGCTTGAAGCAACACGGAGTCACAGTGCGCAGGCACAGCGCTCCGCATAGAAAAGTTCAAAGCACAAAGGGAAGAGACATTGATGTGTAGTGTATTATATCTGTGCGATAGTTTATTGAGCCTTTTCTTTTAACAGTTTTAAATTTCAGTTACTGTGCGCGTGAAGAACAATTCATAGTGCTCTCTACTCCAGTGTAGTGATCTCTAACAGACACCCGGTAGAAAGTAACATGATTTAGAATTAGCACTAAACTCCAGCAAGATAAAGTCCTTTTATGCAAAACCACTGATGTTTATCTACAGATCAAGTATAATAATAGGAACATTGTATCATCCTTGAGAGAGTTTCGTCATCTTGACTGTCGTAATCGAAGGCGAAGCACAGTTTGAGTGCTGAATGGAGGATGACTGACAGCCGCAGCGGAGACTTAAATATTCATCTGTACCTCACATTAAACTATGGAACAGTCTCAGAACACTTGAAATATAGTGCACGGAAAATTTATGGTGCTTCATAATGATTTTGTGCCTTTTGTGGGGCTTAACAATAACACAGAATAGTATACGCAGAATATCAGATTTGGATTCTGTCTCGTCTGACCGATACCCCGATCCAGCAGAACGTGGCAGTATCGGAGCGATATCGATACTGAATATCGGATCGGCGCACCCCTAATATATATACAGTATATTTCAAATATACAGCTATTTTAAGGCACACAATTGACCTATCTGTAAGCCCCCATTAGTTACTGTTGCTCACTCGGACAAACAAACAGAGTTGCTCACTGTCTTACAATGACAGCTGTCAGTGAAAACCTTCTTCTGAGGTGTTTCTGATAAATTTGGGACACAGATGGACCTTCAAGTGGGACTTAAGTATGCCATGGAGGGATATATAAAATATATTAAAATAAATATGTAAAAATACAGATCACAATGCAAATGGGAGAATTATGTTACGGTCATCACAATCGCAATGACAACATCCTGGATCAACACCGTTCATATACCGCAGAGTAAGATTAAATTAATTTACATTTAACCAGATTAATATGGAGAGGCACTCTAATATAGACCTTTGTTAATGTGTTTTTGACTTTCATTTCAGTCTCGCCTCCACCGGCGAGACTTCCAACTTCCCCGACATCCTCGTATCATTCGGCCATGCCAATATATCCTCCGATCGGAAAGTGTATAGTATTTAAGGCGGAAGCAAACGCTGATTTTTTTTCCGACGAACCATTCTCACGGAGGGTAAACAAAGCTGATCTGTATGATCGATTCTTCATCCTGCAAATCAGCCAAGGCGGCCATTAGATCGAGCAAAGCCTCGAACTCGCCCACTCAACACTATCATTGTCCCACACAAGACCCGGCTCTCCTCGAGCTTTGGGGCGCAGCGGCAAGTCTTAAACGAGCCTGGGCCGCGCCCCAGTTCTCACCGCAGCAAAACCTCATTCGCTTCCCGCTTCGGCTCAACTTTTCACCGAGGCTCTTCCGGCTGCAGCGCCACATGTAGCCGGGCCTCCAGCTCACATAGCAGTCGCTAGCGCGAGACTGCCTCCGCTAGCACTGCAGGCCTTGTTGCAATAATATTAAGTAAAGTCGATAAAGGTAGGTCGTTTGTTGCTAAACGACGTGATGACATTATGGATGTTGATGTAATTTTTTTTGGTAACCAAGACGCAAAACTGTAGAACACGGAAATTAAATTACTCACATTTTCTGTATTAATTTTCACTAGCTTTTTACCTGTATTTTAAATTACACATTTTACTCTGATAGACAGATAATATGAAAAAGATTAGATTTTCTTGACACTAAGTTAAACAGTGTTCAATTATAGGTGCAAACCAACAAATAAGGTGTATCATAAAGAAACTGTTGTTGTTGTTGTTGTTGAACAAGTACAACTAGCAACTTAATTCGAATGCATTGGGCATTCTGCTAGGCACCTCTCTCCAAGTCTCTACCAGCTGATGTGCTGCTTGGCTGGCTAGCTGTTTCAATACTTACTACTAATTGTGTGGTTAAGAGGAAAAGCATGTATTTTCGTAATTTTATGATGTTGTCAAAGTCGTCATATTTCTCCTGCTACTTCTAACCTCTCT
>NW_015505666.1:1529212-1531261 GCF_001515645.1 Sinocyclocheilus grahami
GCCAATAGATCGAGCAAAGCCTCGAACTCGCCCACTCAACACTATCATTGTCCCACACAAGACCCGGCTCTCCTCGAGCTTTGGGGCGCAGCGGCAAGTCTTAAACGAGCCTGGGCCGCGCCCCAGTTCTCACCGCAGCAAAACCTCATTCGCTTCCCGCTTCGGCTCAACTTTTCACCGAGGCTCTTCCGGCTGCAGCGCCACATGTAGCCGGGCCTCCAGCTCACATAGCAGTCGCTAGCGCGAGACTGCCTCCGCTAGCACTGCAGGCCTTGTTGCAATAATATTAAGTAAAGTCGATAAAGGTAGGTCGTTTGTTGCTAAACGACGTGATGACATTATGGATGTTGATGTAATTTTTTTTGGTAACCAAGACGCAAAACTGTAGAACACGGAAATTAAATTACTCACATTTTCTGTATTAATTTTCACTAGCTTTTTACCTGTATTTTAAATTACACATTTTACTCTGATAGACAGATAATATGAAAAAGATTAGATTTTCTTGACACTAAGTTAAACAGTGTTCAATTATAGGTGCAAACCAACAAATAAGGTGTATCATAAAGAAACTGTTGTTGTTGTTGTTGTTGAACAAGTACAACTAGCAACTTAATTCGAATGCATTGGGCATTCTGCTAGGCACCTCTCTCCAAGTCTCTACCAGCTGATGTGCTGCTTGGCTGGCTAGCTGTTTCAATACTTACTACTAATTGTGTGGTTAAGAGGAAAAGCATGTATTTTCGTAATTTTATGATGTTGTCAAAGTCGTCATATTTCTCCTGCTACTTCTAACCTCTCTTCCTTTTCAGTGGTCTCCAGCTACCGTAGCGCACTAGCGTGAGGCTGCCTCTGCAAGCTGTACAGCATTTTCCCCCGAATATCACAAGCCCCGTGGCCTACAGCTACAGCAGCTGAAACAAGCGCAAAGCTGCTTACGCTTGCAACACATGCCATCACATCTCAGTCTTTTCTCCTGTTACTTCTAATCCTTTTTACTTTTCAGTGGCCTCCAGCTTTTATAGCACACACTAGCGTGAGGCTGCCTCTGCTAGCGGTGCAGGCTGTACAGGCTCTACAGGATGTCACAAACCCCACTCCCTTCCCGTGGCCTACAGCAGCTGAAGGAAGCGTGAGGCTGCCTCCGCTTGCAACTCAGGCCCACATATCTCAGGCTTTTCCTCCCGTTTCTAATGACCCCTTTTTTCTTTTCAGTGGCCTCCAGCTCCCGTAGCAGACAATAACCCGCAAGCCGATTTAAACGTCAGGCTGCCTCGGCTGACAATTGCAGCCCATGCACCTCTTCCTCATAGCTCCCTACTTCATTCAAAATTACGTTGTCTTCCAGATCAAGTTCCGGCTCCCCTTGAGCTTCAAGATGCAGCAGGCCGTCAGCAAGCCTGGGCCGCGCCCCAGACTTGGCTGATCCTCACACTGCACTGCCTCACTCCTTCTCAACCAATCACTGTGGCGCCTTCAGCTACAGTGCTGCACGCAACCTTGCCTGCTGGCGTAGCTTCCCAAACTCCTATCCTTCCCCATCCTTTCTACCTCCGGCGGCAGACGTCAGCATGAGGCTGCCTCCGCTAGCCATTCAAGCTCAGCCACCTTACTCTTATCCTTCCGTTACTCCTTTTTCCTATCAATGGCCAGCAGCCCCTGCTGCAGACGTCCAAGCAGGGCAGCATCAGCCAGCAACGCAAGCTTACTGGCCTCCTCCCTCATTTCCTTCTACCTCTTCCTACGTGCTTCCCTAAGCACCAGAGGCTAATCCGTGCATGAGGCTGCCTCCGCAAAAGGTTACAGCACCTCCTTATTTTTCCTTCCAACCCTTCTCTCCAATCAAAACCTCAGTACACTTCATTCACAGCAGTCCCACCACTTACCCCACCGAATGTTGCAGCTCAGGAACCACCCCCGTGCCTAATACCATCAAGTCTCAGATTCTCGCAGAAATTCAGAGCGCTGGCTCCGGAGATGGACCCATCGTCAACCCCAGTACCTCACTGTTCGCAACTCGTATTCCCATAACGCATCCCTTAAAACCTC
>NW_015505666.1:1531420-1532875 GCF_001515645.1 Sinocyclocheilus grahami
TCGCAGAAATTCAGAGCGCTGGCTCCGGAGATGGACCCATCGTCAACCCCAGTGCCTCACTGTTCGCAACTCGCATTCCCATAACGCATCCCTTAAAACCTCCTCAACGTGTCACTCGGTTCGATCCTCCATGCAGTTTCACCCAGAACCATCCAATCTTATCTAACTGTTTGGAGATGATTTAAAGCTTTTCACCTCTCGTACAACCTGCCATTTCCCGATTTCTCCTTCCTCTCAATCACATATTTCGTTTCCTACCTTAACACCTGTAACAACCTCCAAGCCCGGTCAAAGGTTATCTAAGCGGCATTTTTTTTTTTTTCACAAATTAATCTACGGTGCCCCCTCTCCTGAAATAAACAATTCTCAAACTTCTTTTTTGATCAAAGGAATTCAGTGCTCTCATCCTCCAAGCCCAGACGGTAGACAGCCGATAACTTTCAACATCCTTTCTAAATGTATTCACATTCTCCGCACAGGGTACCACTCACTCCATACCACTCGTAGACTCAACGCTATGTTCATACTGGCTTTTTGTGGTTTCCTGAGATGCTTGGAATTCACAATAACTTCTATTCAACTCCATCCAACCATCTCCAACCTTTCCGTGCTTGACAGTGAAACTCCTATTTCATCAATGTAAATAAGATCAGGAAAAAGTCTGAATTTTTTAACCTCCCATCACCACTCCAACTGTATCAGGCCCTTTTTCTTGCCTTCAATTCAGAAGCTCTCAGTCTACATCCCCTCTTGACCCTCTTTTGTCGATGACTGTAACCACCCCGTCCCACGTTTTTGGTTTCAAACTAAGATCAGGAAAAAGTCTGAATTTTTTAACCTCCCATCACCACTCCAACTGTATCAGGCCCTTTTTCTTGCCTTCAATTCAGAAGCTCTCAGTCTACATCCCCTCTTGACCCTCTTTTGTCAATGACTGTAACCACCCCGTCACACGTTTTTTGGTTTCAAAAACATCTATCCAAACGACGTTCAATAAACATCGTCCAACCAGTCATACCTGTAGAAAGATTTTCCAGTCACTCCTTCCGAATCGGGGCAGTAACTACAGCAGGTCAAAAAGGTCTCTTATAGCAGCAGATCCAAGCTCTCGGTCAATGGTCATCAGATGCCTTCAAGAGCTATATCAGGACTAATAATTTTCACACAAAGAAAGCCCATCTAATTCTGATCCGTTCAAGGAAATTTGAGGCTGCTGCAGCAATGCCCTGCTTAATTTGATACTGT
The DNA here is from genome assembly GCF_001515645.1 of Sinocyclocheilus grahami. Classification (NCBI taxonomy): domain Eukaryota; kingdom Metazoa; phylum Chordata; class Actinopteri; order Cypriniformes; family Cyprinidae; genus Sinocyclocheilus; species Sinocyclocheilus grahami. The sequence goes on from NW_015505666.1 coordinate 1,532,666, forward strand.
CACAGCAGTGCCCTCTCCATTTGATACTACCGCCGCAGTGCCCCGCTCATTTGATACTGCCGCTGCATTGCCCTGCTTAATTTGATACCGCCACTGCAGCACCCTGCTTAATCTGATATGCTGCCACAATGCCTCCATTCGTCGTTTCGAGACTAATGGCTTATTCAGCATTGGACCGGGCTCTCCCTTCCGGTGCAGCAGAGCCGCGGC
>NW_015505666.1:1533364-1543561 GCF_001515645.1 Sinocyclocheilus grahami
TTTTGATCAAAGGAATTCAGTGCTCTCATCCTCCAAGCCCAGACGGTAGACAGCCGATAACTTTCAACATCCTTTCTAAATGTATTCACATTCTCCGCACAGGGTACCACTCACTCCATACCACTCGTAGACTCAACGCTATGTTCATACTGGCTTTTTGTGGTTTCCTGAGATGCTTGGAATTCACAATAACTTCTATTCAACTCCATCCAACCATCTCCAACCTTTCCGTGCTTGACAGTGAAACTCCTATTTCATCAATGTAAATAAGATCAGGAAAAAGTCTGAATTTTTTAACCTCCCATCACCACTCCAACTGTATCAGGCCCTTTTTCTTGCCTTCAATTCAGAAGCTCTCAGTCTACATCCCCTCTTGACCCTCTTTTGTCAATGACTGTAACCACCCCGTCACACGTTTTTTGGTTTCAAAAACATCTATCCAAACGACGTTCAATAAACATCGTCCAACCAGTCATACCTGTAGAAAGATTTTCCAGTCACTCCTTCCGAATCGGGGCAGTAACTACAGCAGGTCAAAAAGGTCTCTTATAGCAGCAGATCCAAGCTCTCGGTCAATGGTCATCAGATGCCTTCAAGAGCTATATCAGGACTAATAATTTTCACACAAAGAAAGCCCATCTAATTCTGATCCGTTCAAGGAAATTTGAGGCTGCTGCAGCAATGCCCTGCTTAATTTGATACTGTCACAGCAGTGCCCGCTCCATTTGATACTACCGCCGCAGTGCCCCGCTCATTTGATACTGCCGCTGTACTGCCCTGTTTAATTTGATACTGCCGCTGCAGCGCCCGGCTTAATCTGATACCGCCGCTGCAGTGCCCTGCTCAGTTGATACCGCCGCTGCAGTGCCCTGCTCATTTGATACCGCCGCTGCAGTGCCCGGCTTAATTTGATACCGCCGCCGCAGTGCCCGGCTTCATTTGATACTGCCGCCGCAGTGCCCCGCTTAATTTGATACTGCCGCCGCAGTGCCCTGCTCATTTGATACTGCCGCTCAATTCGATGCCGCAGTGCCCTGCTTAATTCACTGCCGCCGCAGTGCCCTGCTCAGTTGATACTGCCGCCTCAGTGCCCCGCTTAATTTGATACTGCCGCCGCAGTGCCTCGCTCAGTTGATACTGCTGCCGCAGTGCCCAGCTCATTTGATACTGCGCAATGCCTCCATTTGTCGTTTCGAGACTAATGGCTTATTCAGCATTGGACCGGGCTCTCCCTTCCGGTGCAGTAGAGCTGCGGCTCCCTTCGGTCACAGCAGGAGCCCTCCGTCTGTTGTTTTGAGATTCAAGGCTTATTCAGCATTGGACCGGGCTCTCCCTTCCGGTGCAGTAGAGCTGCGGCTCCCTTCGGTCACAGCAGGAGCCCTCCGTCTGTTGTTTTGAGATTCAAGGCTTATTCAGCATTGGACAGGGCTCCCCCTTCCGGTGCAGCAGAGCCGCAGCTCCCTTCGGTCGTAGTGAGAGCCATCCATCCAATGCTTTAAACCATGCCACGTATTCAGCTGCAAGAGGGACTCTCCCTTCCGGTGCAGCAGAGCCGCAGCTCCCTTCGGTCGTAGTGAGAGCCATCCATCCAATGCTTTAAACCATGCCACGTATTCAGCTGCAAGAGGGACTCTCCCTTCCGGTGCAGCAGAGCCGCAGCTCCCTTCGGTCGTAGTGAGAGCCATCCATCCAATGCTTTAAACCATGCCACGTATTCAGCTGCAAGAGGGACTCTCCCTTCCGGTGCAGCAGAGCCGCAGCTCCCTTCGGTCGTAGTGAGAGCCATCCATCCAATGCTTTAAACCATGCCACGTATTCAGCTGCAAGAGGGACTCTCCCTTCCGGTGCAGCAGAGCCGCAGCTCCCTTCGGTCGTAGTGAGAGCCATCCATCCAATGCTTTAAACCATGCCACGTATTCAGCTGCAAGAGGGACTCTCCCTTCCGGTGCAGCAGAGCCGCAGCTCCCTTCGGTCGTAGTGAGAGCCATCCATCCAATGCTTTAAACCATGCCACGTATTCAGCTGCAAGAGGGACTCTCCCTTCCGGTGCAGCAGAGCCGCAGCTCCCTTCGGTCGTAGTGAGAGCCATCCATCCAATGCTTTAAACCATGCCACGTATTCAGCTGCAAGAGGGACTCTCCCTTCCGGTGCAGCAGAGCCGCAGCTCCCTTCAGATGCAGCGAGAGTCCCTCACCTGGCCTTCCATCGTGCTCCTCATTCGGCGACAGGTAGGGCTTGCTATCTGACGCGGAGAGTCGCAGCTTACATTCAAGCACTGCACGACCCCTCCCAGTCGCCCTGCCGGCTCCTCGCACACCCTACTTTTCTTCATGGCACGCATATTTTTGGGGGCTACTTAGTTTTCTTTCCGGCTGCTGTCCCATGCCATTAGCTTATTTTGGGGAGTTCTCTGGGTTCGGGCTTTAACCCGAGCTCGGAGTCCTCCCTCTGGACAGCACGCCAAATATGCTACTAATTGCTTAATCACATAATATGTTAGTGTGAGCTCGTGAAATTATGTTTTATTAACAAGGTTCGGGAGGAGCACGATCAGATAATCAATGAATCAATCAGTCTGGCCCAGGTGGAGCTCGTCAGCTAATCACCTTAACAAGCGCATACGTGTATATATACAGCCAATATTACCCCAGTTCCACAAAAGTTTTCCAGCATCCCGCCTCCACCCCAACACCTCACTACTATTCTAATTTCCTCCCAGTTCCACAAAAGTTTTCCAGCATCCCGCCTCCACCCCAACACCTCACTACTATTCTAATTTCCTCCCAGTCTTGGGATGGTGTGGGGAGTTGTCTGGGTTCGGGCTTTAACCCGAGCTCGGAGCCCTCCCTCTGGACAGCACGCCAAATATGCTACTAATTGCTTAATCACATTATATGTTAGTGTGAACTCGTGAAATTGTGATTGGGGTTGAATGCTTAGGGGCATTTTGCTCTGTTTTGGTTGGATTTAGGAAATAAATTACATTGCCTATCCTCTCAGGATACCTGGAATTAGTGTTACAAGTACCCTAGGCACATCGTTTTTCCATTTTTGTAGCATAAACACCATTAAACCGATGCAAGCTTCGGATCTTCCAATGTTTCTCTATGGCGCTGAAACCTAAAGATGTCTGAGTTCCGCTCCCCGTGCAACTGATACTCGACTGCCATTGGCTCATCAGTGTTCGAGGGGAGGGGCTTTCCGATAGGCCAATTGTAACACATACACGTTACATATACGTGTTCTGATTTGTCTCTGAGCGCATGAACAGAAATCCTACTGAGGAACAGCACAAGTTCTCTCTCGCACTTTTAAAATCTAATCAACTTTAATAAATCAAACACGTCCCATTGTGCAAAAGTGACGTTACATGATTTTACTGATTTGCACGTGAAATTTAGCTTTTATGGAAGAAGGAAAGCGCACCACTGGAAAGGGGGCAGAATGGGGCGCAATAATCATTATATCCCGATTACTGTATTTTCATAATTGTTAAGAGGCTAAAATCAACCACAAATCACACATTGGCTCGTATTTGCTTATGAAAATTCTAACTTTGTTTTTTCATTTCGAACAGTAAAAATGCTGTTTGTTCAGAAGGCTCATAAGGCAACTAATGCATATACACATGGAAAATGGGAGGAAAAAATAGCGGAGTATAAAACTTGCATCCAGAAACTGTTGCGATTCCTGTGGAGCTGGTGACTAAGATTCACAGCAGCGATGCAGCACCGCCTGCGAAAACAGTCCCTGGCCTGGATCCCCCACCTACCCCCTCCCCACATGTGCTGCCACATGCCTGTGATTACTCCTAGTGTGAGATTGGCTGGAATTAGCCGTGGTGTAATTACTCCTGATGTGCTGCAGAGGGATCAGCCGGAAAATGCAGTTATTCCCACCAGTGTGGCAGGGGAATTAGGTGAAGTGTGGCGGAGCGGAGGAGTTGCACTACATATGTGTGCGTAAGGTGGTCGAGGCGAAAGGGAACTGGCCCATCTGTGTGATTAGATGGAGAACAACACGCCATTAGAGGTCAGAGGCTCCAAAGCTCTCAGCCATAGCAGGTGAGCCAGTGGATTATAACAATTCTGACATGCCCGCTTGTCATACTCGTTCCAAAAGCCACTCGGAATGCCAGGAGAGAAAGAGGGAAAACAAGAATTGAGGAATAAACTATAGCAAAAAACCAACATACTGTAGGCAAGAAATGAGAAAGACATACACTGAACTGTAGTGAGCCGGCTGAAAAAGCAGAAAAAAAAAACAATTCTGTTTTTGCACAAAATGGTTTTGGAAGGGCAACATCATTAAAGGTGGGGTAAGCGATTTCTGGTAGCCAATGTTGACATTTGAAATCACCAAAACAAACACGCCCCTACCCCAAAAGCGTCTCGCCCCTACTTTGATAGCTCCGCCCCACACATACATACGCAACCCAGGCAACGATTAGTTCTGTGAAACAAAGCAAAACCAATGTTACACCGTGTCTACACCGGACACGAGTGGTGCGGCGCGACAAAATACTATGCAACTCATTATAATCAGTGATGCTGTCTACACTATAGATATACAGTATATATATATATATATATATATATATATATATATATAGTCTACACTGGATGCAGCACGACGCGACAAATCCCAGACATAAAACTGCTGCTGTTCTATTCATGATGTATTGACAAGATTTTTCAAATAATTTTCAATGGTCGCTAGACAGACTTTAGCTGTTGCGGCGCAGACACGGTGTTACTCTCCTATCGAGAAGAAACAAAGCAACCTCGGCATCCAATCACAGGCCTTCTGCTCCTTGAGTTCTCTCCAGCGCTGGAAAGATGATCCGATATTTACACGGGTCCTACTTCTTGCCTTATGCCTTCTTTTGTTCCGCAGACGTTTTCCTCTTTTGTTTTTTATCCACCATCTCTATCTTTCTGTCGCTCAGCTCGCTAATGTCTGTCATGTGCACTGAACGCTCTCTCCTCCACATCATGTTCACAACACGCCCCTTACTGCTGATTGGCTACAAGTTTGTTTTGCTAGTCGGCTCGAATCAGTTTTCTAAAGCGTTTTTGAAAAATCGCTTACCCCACCTTTAATCGAAACAGTGATGTTTAATTAGTTCTCCTCTAATGATGCATTTTTTATTGTTTCAGTGTCTATTTTGAGCACATAACATGGAAGTTACAACAGCAGCGTGATAAAAAAATACATGCTGGTCAACTTTAACATGACCAAAAATGATACTAAAGTGTGTATGTAAAAACTGTTAAGCTGAAATTAAGATATTGCTGAAGAACCAGTGTTATTTAAATATCATTGAGACACTATGACAGTTTTAATATTTTGAATTAGTTCTTATTTTTATTTTAAAGTTTAGTAATTTTGTTGTTTTTGTCATTTTTAATATATAATAAAATATAATTTATATGTACGTATTAATATTTATTTTTGTTTTAGTTATTTTAGTTCATCAAGATAAACTAAATTGAATGAAGAATGAGGGCATGAGAACTAGCCGAAATAATAATTTTATTTTATTTTATTAGTTAACATCATTTTATTTAAATACTTAAATATAATTTAAAGTCATGAATTTTATTTCAAGTATTTTTTTATTTATTTTTTGTATTATGGTTTTAGTTGTAATTCCAGTTTTATTAGTTAACTATAATAACCATATGAAGGACTGTTTAATTTATCACTTGAGAACATTACACTCTGAACAACATAATGAGTTCAATTATCCAAACTGAATTACCGAAACATTATTTTCAGTTTTGGTTTTCAGCTACATGAAAACTTTAATGTTAGTTTTGTTGTTTCAGTATGGAAAAAAATAATTACTTCAATGCATCACTAAAAGTAAGAGTAATCATTCTCATAAAGACACAGCCAACAGATGCAAAAACAGATGTGGTTAGCATCATTCCTTCATCAAGATAGGAATGTGTGAGTATTAGTGCTGTAAAAGGTCAAGCTTTGATGTGCACGCGCTCGACGCACGCTTTTGAGATTACGGGTGGTGTGGATGTGAGAGAATGGGAGATAAGGAGATGTAAATGTCAAGTGCTCTGCCGAGTGAGGGCTTTGATCCCGACTGGGGTCTGCGTACCTGAGATTACCCTCCTCTTCAGAGCACACACCCCCTCTGCCGTAACCACCAGACCTAAACCATGGTGGTTATAAAATTGCGAGAATGCATCTGCATCTGCAAACATCTGCAATGTCGGGGCAGCTACAATGGAAGTGTAGATTCAAGATAATCGTAATTTGAAGCTGTTAAACTAGTCACGCTACTTTTTGGAAAAAGAAGTTAGCTTCACTACACGCTACAAACAAAAACTATAACATGACACAATGTAAGATTTAATCAAGCTGCATTTTTGCTGACACAAAAACAATGAGGGGTTCTCTCTGAGGATGACAGTGTCGAACTTCAAATGCTATATTTGTACTAAATACAACAGAAACTACATAACCAAGTCAAAAATTATTCAACATACTGTTCATAGACTTGAATGAATTCATCTTTTTTATATCTCTTCATTTACATCATCCCTCCAATGATGAATCATACTTTACAACTCTACATTTGAGAAAAATAACCATTTGAAATAACTCACTAGAATAAATCATACTTTCCCAGTCTACCATGCAAAAGTTTGGGGATTGATTGATTGATTGATTGATTGATTGATTGATTGATTGTTTGATTGACTGACTGACTGATTGATTGAGATTCATCAAAAAAGCATCACATTTTTGCAAAAAAAAAAAAAAACACTACACAACAACTGTTTAAAACATTGATAAGAAAAAAAAATTCTTGAGCACTAAATCAGCATATTAGTATGATTCCTGAAAGATTATGTGACACTAAGGACTGAAGTAATGGCTGCTATAAAATCGTCAAATTACATTTAAAATTAAAATAGAAAACAATGATCTTAATATTTTACAATATTTCTCTATTTTTGATCCGAAAAATGCAGCCTGGTGAGCATAAGACACTTTTTTTTCAAAATCAGTAACCTCAAAAACATCAACCTCAAACTTCTGAGCAATAGTGTAGTTTTGAGACCATTTGTGATTTGTGTTTACTTGTAAAAGTTAACAAAACTCATTTCAGCAGATTTACACATTGAAAATTTACATAATTTTTTTTTAAAAATATTTCTGACTTTTAAAAATATTAAAAACTCTTACAGACACAAAAGTTTTGAACAGTAGTGTACTAGAGAGAAAATCTTAGGTGAGTTAATTATTCTTTCCGACATTAAGTACAGTCATGTACTGTTTGGTGAGGCTACACAGCTACTGGATAAGAAATAATAAATGGCTACCACAAGAGCTACTCTACTTTTAAAGCCACTACAGGAAGACTTACATAAGTGTAACTACTTTTACTTCCCAAAACTGTCCAGCACTCCGAAGCATTCCCTTCTACCTCAAAGGCAGCTCCTCGGCTGGCGGAGAACCCCGAGAAGTATGTTATTTGGAATCTGCCATCTTTCCTCACAGAACTTTTGGGCCCAAACACACATACACTTATCTGACTTAAAGTTCGAAGTGCCCCAAGCAAGAACAGCCTGTACGCTACGGCTCCAAAAAAGCAGCAATAGTATAAAGAATGATCTCTTATTAAGAAAAGAAGACTTTTTAATGAAAAGACAAACCAAAGGTGTCAGGCTGACAGAGATTTTTCAAAAACCTTGTTAAGAACACTTTATTGGAGCATACCAGTGGGGTGGAACAAAGCGAGGGCGGAAGAAGAGCAACTCTTTTTTTTTATTAAATCTGTTCCTAGCCAGAAAGGTGGATATCAAAATAAGCAGAGCCGCTTTAGTTCTCCTCTACAGGGGGATAGAAACCAGGTAAACCCTCCTTTATCTGTCAAACGACAGAGGACACAAAGAGAAAGAGAACAAGAGCTCTGGAATTCTCGAATCAAAGTATCAGCTTGCTCAACCGAGCAAACAATTCAAAGGAATCGTATTGTATATCTTGTTATCTGGAGTTACCACAGGGTGGTCCTTTCTTCTGGCAAAGTTCTACATATTGAAAGGTCTCTTCTTTTCTGGTTAAAGACCCTAAGAAATTAATTCATGTTTTGATGCACTTCCTATTAAAACAGGAAGGGGGTGGGATTTATTGAAGGTCTAGCCAATAAGCTTTAGACCTGCACTAGAGCTGACAATTTGCCATTAAGATAAACGGGAACAAATAGCTTTTTCAGGTATTACAGACATTATTTTAATGCTGAAGATCAACAGTACAGACAGGAGGAGGGACATATTATTTTAGAGAGCATTTGATTAGACAAAAATCTGTGTAGTGCAACATTAGTGTCATCAAAGAGAAGTGTTAACTTTTACAAGTAAACTAGAACACAATAGTCTCAACACTATTGTGCAAAATATTGGTGTTAGCATCGTTTTTAATACAGTTAAAACGGTAAAATTGTGAAATAACATTATGATTCAAAATAGTCGTTTACATTTTATATACCACCATACCACATTTTCAGCAGCCATTATTCAAAGCTTCAATATCACATGATCTATCAGAAATCATTCTAATATGCTGATTTGGTCCTCAAGTAACATTTCTTCTTATTGTTAATGCTGAAAACGAAAACAGTTGTTCTGCTTAATATTTTTTGTGGAAATTGCGATACTTTTTGTCAGAATTCTGAATAGAAATACAATGAATAGAAAGTATTTTGCAACATTATAAATGTCGTCAATGTCACTTATATCAATTTAATCCATCTTTGCTGAATAAAAGTATTTTTTTAACAAAAATCTCACTGACCTCATTTTTAATGAGGTCTTTAAAGACATGTTTTCCTCTATAAAGCTATCAGTCAACCTGATAAAGTCACCATCAGACCACTAATGCAAAAACGGAAAGGAGCCACCACGTTCACATGCACAAACTCTCAACACACATTAGCCGAGTGTCTGACAGGCCAGCTGACAGCTGCATCATTGATCACGCACACGTTTTGTAGAATAACTGCCTCCTCTAACGAGAGTTCCACATCCGGTATGGCAGTCAGCTTTCCTTCACTGAGCCACTCGCCGGCTGCCGAAGAGACACGAATCATTACAGCCATTAATCGCCTTGATGCATGGAATGAAGCAAAAACATATTTTCTTTTCGATTACATTTGGTTATTCACGCGACAGTCTAATATGACTTAAATAAACCTGCAGTTTTCATGTGGAGCTCTTTAACTGAACGTCTACACACTCACTGACAGTATGCAAGGGGGAAAAAGAACGCAGTAGATAACAGAGTTAATATCTCACTCACATGGTAGTACGCAATGGCCTCTCGATCCAGGGCTCGGCTAACTGCCACCTCTCCCGTCAGTCGGTTGATGCTGAACACACCTTTAGGGTCTTGATCTGCTCCCCTTCCTATCAGACGGAAGATGTGGTCTTCCTTCATGTCAGATGAGATCACCTATATCACAGGATAGCACCCAAAATCATATTTTTAATGTACTTGAATAATTTCTTAATGACCTAAATATTACTATTTATTTATCATTCCTTAAAGGGGTCATATGGTGCGATTTAAATTTTTCCTTTCTCTTTGAAGTGTTACCAGCTCTTGGTGCATAAAGAAGATCTGTAAAGTTGCAAAGACTAAAGTCTCAAACCCAAAGAGATATTATTTATAAAAGTTAAGAGTCAACCACGTCTACTTAAAACGGCTCGTTCTAACACGCCCCCACATGTCTACGTCACGATGTGGGAAGATTTGCATAACGCCCCCCAAATGTTCACGCAAAGAAGGCACTGTGTGTTTCGTTGTGAAAGCGAAACTACTTTGTTTGGCCTTCCAAAAGAGGACGATATCTGCTTCGTCATGCCTAGAGCTGATCCGTGCTGGTCGCTGAGGAAATACATCAACTTCACGCTGTGGATCGCCGGATCGGCTTTCACCGTGGATGAAGTGGAGTCCAGACGAGTCCAGACCGGGGTCGTCACATGTGGTTGCCGCAAGCCCGCCGGCCGCTCCTTCGTCCAATCCGTCGGCCGCGCCGTTCTCAAGTCCCCGGCCGTTCCTCACTCTAGCCCACCGTGTGTTTCATTGTGAAAGCGAAACTACTTTGTTTGGTCTTCCAAAAGAGGACATTATTTACAACACTGTTCCAGAACAGTTCAACCCAAATATTCA
>NW_015505666.1:1545532-1565128 GCF_001515645.1 Sinocyclocheilus grahami
TCAATTTTTCCTTTCTCTTTGAAGTGTTACAAGCTCTTGGTGCATAAAGAAGATCTGTAAAGTTGCAAAGACTAAAGTCTCAAACCCAAAGAGATATTATTTATAAAAGTTAAGAGTCAACCACGTCTAGTTAAAACGGCTCGTTCTAACACGCCCCCACATGTCTACGTCACGATGTGGGAAGATTTGCATAACGCCCCCCAAATGTTCACGCAAAGAAGGCACTGTGTGTTTCGTTGTGAAAGCGAAACTACTTTGTTTGGCCTTCCAAAAGAGGACGATATCTGCTTCGTCATGCCTAGAGCTGATCCGTGCTGGGCGCTGAGGAAATACATCAACTTCACGCTGTGGATCGCCGGATCGGCTTTCACCGTGGATGAAGTGGAGTCCAGACGAGTCCAGACCGGGGTCGTCACATGTGGTTGCCGCAAGCCCGCCGGCCGCTCCTTCGTCCAATCCGTCGGCCGCGCCGTTCTCAAGTCCCCGGCCGTTCCTCACTCTAGCCCACCGTGTGTTTCATTGTGAAAGCGAAACTGCTTTGTTTGGTCTTCCAAAAGAGGACATTATTTACAACACTGTTCCAGAACAGTTCAACCCAAATATTCATTTGTGTGCAGCACATTTTATGGAGGACTGTTTCCTGATCCTGGAAGAGTAGACTACAATGCCGGCTGTTCTGACTCACAGACTGTAAGTACATTTTCATTTAAAGGATTTGCCACTGATGATTCAAATGCGAGTTTTGAGCAGTGTAGCGTAGCGCTTGTTTGTCATTTCTCCGATCACAAATGCAGACATGGTTTTATATTTACGTGGCGCGATGCAATGCAACGCGTAAAAAGACAGTATAAGTTTTCATGTTTCTGAATTGTCGCTCCGGACGGTCAGGGCATCACAGTATGGTAAGGGTCGTAACTTTTCTGTCACACGCTTGAGGTATTCGGCCAATCACAACGCACTGGATAGCTGGCCAATCAGAGCACACCTCGCTTTTCAGACCGATGAGCTTCAACGCGTTTCAGAAAGGCGGGGCATAGAGGAGAAACAATAATGTACAGTATGTGGAAAATAATGTGTTTTTTGAACTTTAAACCGCATAAACACATTTCATTACACCAAATACACAAAATAACAACATCATATGACCCCTTTAAGATTGCATCAACCAATAAATTCTCAAATAATTGTTCTAAACGTCAGTGTTGTTACTGTAACTAAAAATAATACTATTAAAAATTATTTTTATTAATAAATCTGAAATAAAATGTTACATAAAACTATAAAAGCTTCGAAATGCTGCCTTGGCAACTATAGTAAAATAAGTACTAACATTACTACAACTGAAATAAATTATAAGCTAAAAATGTATTACAATAAAAAAATGAAAACAAAATTAAAATGTAAAAACTAAATTGAATTAAAAATATAATAAATATTACAGTAGCATATAAATAATAAAATAAATAATACCAACAACAACATAAAATATTGTTATTAATAATAATTTTGATATTGTTTATTATAATTTCTACTAGTATTATTAATAGCCCATTTTGATTATTTAGTTATTACCGTTCCAAAACTGAAGAAGAAAACAATAATTAAAATCAATATGTGACCCTGGACCACAAAACCAGTCATAAGTAGCATGGGTATATTTGTAGCAATAGCAAAAAATACATAGTATTGGTCAAAAATTATCGATTTTTCTTTTATGCCAAAAATCATTAGAATATTAAGTAAAGATCATGTTCCATGAAGATATGTTGTAAATTTTCTACTGTAAATATATCAAAACTTAATTTTTGATTAGTAATGTGCTTTGCTAAGAACTTAATTTGGACAACTTTAAAGGCGTTTTTCTCAATATTTAGACTTTTTTGCACCCTTAGATTCCAGATTTTCAAATAGATTTATCTCAGCCAAATATTGTTTATCCTAACAAATATATCCTCCATACATCAATGGAAAGCTTATTTATTCAGCTTTCAGATGATGTATAAATCTCAATTTCAAAAAAATTACACTTATGACTGGTTTTGTGGTCCAGGGTCACATATGCCATTGTACATGTGAGATATTGGATACCTAAACATTAAAATAATCAATATTTGTCAATCTATATTGACCAATCAAGCAGTATACAGTCAGCTGGTGTGAACATTTTTCATTCTTTCAAGTGTGTCAGCAGTACTCACATGCGACTGGATAAATGCAGCAAAGTCCAGAGTGTTGCAAGTTAAAAGCAAAGAAAACAAGAAAAGTTAATTGCACACGCTCACAGGCAAACACAGTTATGTGTGGAATAGCATGCATGCATGCTAAATATACACTCATTTGCTTGATCTCACATTTTAAATCTAAATTCAGAATTATTTACCAAATGATTCTCAATGGCAATGATGAACACACAGTGAGAAGTCTTAAAACATGATATAACAGCACTCTACAGATGATTGTTAACTCAGTGTTTTAATATACTGAAGTTTGCAAATGAGATCCATTTGTATAGTACAACATCTTTTATTGGCTAGTGTGACCAGTGCTACCACCTGCAGTTCATTTGGCTTTTGTGTAAAGCATATTTTTGTGCAAATTAGATTGCTGCAACTTCCCTTGCTAATGAAAGCTCAGTTATTAACTAATGACTTTAAATACAAATGAACAATAGCCTCTTTTATGAACCCCTTTTGTATAAAAGACCTTTTATAAAAGTTGTTTTCATCGAGAGTAATAAACCCCAGTACATGTATCGAATCACAGAGGCTGCCCACCTTGAGCCCTCCCCCATATCTTGTAATTAAGCTGAAGATTAAATATCCCATTTAGAAAATGAATCCAAGCAAAGTAATTGTCCACACGAAAAGCCCCCGTTAGCTTTATTTATCTTCCCCACACAGATTCTTTCTGCCAGATCATGCACTAATACTGTTTTTCTCCTTTATAGTTACAGGCTCTCCTAACCCAGGGAACATTATTATTCTGAGAAATGCACCTAGTGCATAAGTTTTCGCAAAGACTCTGGCGAACACAAATGCAGGATTCACCAGAGGAGGTCTTCAAATCTTGGTTTACTGTGGCCGGCAAACAGCTGTGAAATTGCAGAATTTTATTGCACAATGAGAGCTGTCTTGTTTAGTGGACGGGTTGCTAATGTAAGTGACTGTAACGTGGACTAAAACGGATCATGAAAACAACAAATCAAGAAGTCACGCTGACAGAAACACAAGCACACATACAGTACTGTATACACACACACTGTCTCTATTGTTTCAAATAAAGCTAGATAGTATCTATTGTTAAAAACAAACTTTTGGCTTTCCATTTGCTACTTTTTTATAGATAAAGACAAACATTTGCCTTTCTGAAATATGCTAAGCTAAGGTGCTTGCAGCTAACATAGCATAGCACTACTTAGCCTTAGTATAAGTCTTCAAGATAACACAACACATTTTGCATTTTATTATAAAAAAGAAGTAACAGAATTTCCAATAGAAATAGAATAGAAAATATTCCCAAAACAATGCTCTCATATTTCTAATTTTTTAACAGATTGGTTCCAAACCTGTATTAGCTAACCTGTATTATCTGGCACACAAAGGCTAACCACGTACGTAAACAGCACCTGAACAGCTCTTAAAATGCTTCCATTATCGAACAAATTAGCATGTGTAATTGCATATAAATGATGCAATGTAAGCGATTTGTGTTATTTATATTTATTTACAGAAAAGTCAGAAAGAGAGCTGACAAAAAAAAAAAGTCTTATGTGCACACCAAAAGTTAAATTAATTATTAGCGTAAGTAGATTGCATACAAAATTAATGCAAAGGCGCAAAGAGACTCAGATTTGTGCGGCGATATGAATGATGTGAAATGGGCGATGCATTTGCAGCGAACATGCAATATTCACCTCAATCGCGTTTTTCGCGCAAGTCAAGCTGAAAATTCACACAATGAATTGTCGCGCAAGCCAATCAGTGAAGAACCTATTGATTCATCCAGTTTGACATGCCTGGTTGTATAAGAAAATGTTTTTTATTGTTTTTATTTGCGCAAAAGATGCAAAAAACACCCCACGAGTACCGTGATGCAAATATTTGCTTCGCTTTTGGTGTGTACACCATCATGGTGTGTGCACAGCAAAAGTGAATTTACTTATTCACGCAAGTAGATTACACACAGAGTCAATGCAAAGTCTCACATAGATACAAATTTGCGTTGGAACACACTATATTCGCCTCAATTGCATATTCCGCGGCGAGTCAAGTGGAAAATTCACATGACGCATTGTCGCGCAAGCCAATCAGCAAAGAGCTTATTGACACATCCAGCTTGACACGTCGGGTTGTATCAGAAAATGGATACATTATGAGATGATTTTGTTCATGTAAGTGACACGAAAAACATCCTGCTAGTAATCTAGTGTGATTATGTGATGTGAATATTCATTTTGCTTTTGGTGTGCACACACCATTAGTCTTACAGGCTTTTGGGCATTTGTCAGACTTAGAGACCAGCTAGGCTAGGTTAAACCAGCTAAGACTCGCAAGTCGCAAAACAGCTGGCTTAAGCCATTTTCCTTTCAGCAGGGTTGCAGTTTCTTCCATAAAAAACCAAGGCAGGAAGCCCAGAAAAGTACTTTCCTATAGAGCAGGTACACATGTGACACAATCATGATTGAATCCCACCGCAGGTCATCTGGAAATGAACTCTTCTGCCCATCGCAAGAGAGCCAAAAGACACCCGAACAAACTGCAGTGTCAACTGTTTACAGGAGTTCCACAACAAAAGAGACCATCAAGCTCAGTTCATCCTTCTCATGTCGTGTCTGTTTTCCTCCCACGCCGCTTTCGGCCTTGTGAAGAACTCCTTAACGGCTCCGGGTATGTCTTGTGAGTGGTTGCTATGGAGCTTGTTTTCGTTCTGCTGTATGCTACACAGCTGTGATATTGATCCAATAGAACAATAAAACACAACTTTTCTCTCTTTACTTCAGAGGTGCTTTATTAAAGGTGCAATGGTCTCCTTCAGCATGCCATCAGGGAGGAGACTGCGGAGTCTCCAGGCCAGGACCAGCAGACTGAAGGACAGCTTCATCCATCAGGCTGTCAGTATAAAGGAACAAAAACGAAAGGAGTCATAGCTTCAGAGGAGTGATGACGCATGAGACGAAATGGATGGAAGAAGGTGGAAATTGGACAGGGGAAAAGACAGGAAAATAGTGGCCATAAATTTTGGCATTATACTTGAGGTTTTACAGTGCTCAGTTGCTCTTATGCCCTCAAGGACTTTTAGAGGAAAATAGTGATGCACTGACATTAACATTCTGGTTAATATCCATAAGCTGGCAATTATTTTCATAAAAATGTCAAAAAACTAATTTAGGCATCCCAACATAATGTACATCATGAAAAGGATATTCATTTTATGATTGGCTAAAGATTTCATTTATTATCATTTTTAAAAAGTAACTTTAAATACACATTAGACATTATTTAGACAGCAAAGCTGATCTGCAAATCAGCAATTAGGAGCAATGGCCATAAATAAATAAATAAAAGGATTCCGATAAATGCAGTCTTAGTGAACTTAAGAGATTTTTGGTCACACTTTATTTTAAGGTCTTCATTAATATTACATGTTCTCTGTGCTCTGTTTGGACTTTTACGTTGAAGTGTTTCCTGTGCCTTGTTTGTAATCTGTTTGTAGTCCGTTCGCGTATTGGTTCCCCATGATTAGGTTCCCCAGGTGTTTCCCATTTACCATGCCCCCTTGTTATCTTGTTTAGCTGGTTCTCTTGTGTATAAATTGTGCTTGTGTTCCATTCGTGGTTTGTCAGTCAATGTTCGCGTTCATCCGTCTTTTGTGTTCCCTAGCTTCCAGTGTGACTCCCTGCATTTAGATCCTCGCATCTGCCTGCTCTCTCCTCACGTAAAAACAATTAACAAGCCATTACCTACAACTTTTGCCTCAAACTCCTAATTTGCTGCTTATTAATAGTTAGTAAGGTAGTTTTTAAGTGTAGGTATTGGGTAGGATTAGGGATGTAGACTATGGTCATGCAGAATATGTGCTTTATAAGCACTAATAAATAGCCAATATGTTTATAATAGGCATGCTAATAAGCAACTAGTTAATAGTGAGAATTGTTACCTATACTCCTTACCCTTACCAGATTTATATATATAAAAAAATAAAATAAAAATCTTGTTCAAGTGGCCTTCAAAGTGAGCAGGCTATTCTCATGCTCATTTTCAAAAATAATTCACCCAATGTGTGGCGTGATTGTAGCAGTCAAACTTTCAGTGGAACACAAGGAACTGTCGGAAAGTGACGAGACAAGTTTCGAATGATCAAGGCTACTGGTGGGGTGGAGCAATAGAGGCCATGGAAATGAATCGCGGGCGCTGCCTCGCTGTTTATGGCAAGCTCACAGGTGGTGGTTTATTTGAATGTACAAACAAACACATGTACACAAACACAAGCATGCCTACACAGCCTCCCCTGGCTTTCTTCTCAGTCATTAGATGTCAGCGAACAGCCCTGGGGGAGACGCTCACCTATTTCTATCAGCTCTCATTAGGAGCATTGAGGACATGAAAGAGCAGCCGTTTCTTGCCACTGCCTGAATATGACAGGAAGGAAGGACCCGACTCGAACTTCTCTGACAATACAGCACTGAAGGGGAGGAGAGGATATGTCCTCACTTTCATATCCTTTCACTCTTTTTTTCGATCGTGATAGATTTCGGCAGTGTAAGAACAACAGTGGTGTATAATCTCCCTTGATTTACGGATACTTGACTTTGAATGGAAACTGATGTCAAAGAGGCTGTGTATTAGACACAGAGTACTTAACTTTCCCTTTGAAAACAATCCAAAAACCAGAAACTAAGTGTTGCTTGCTAAGGAAAACATCACTATTGCTAAAATTGTGGCTTATGGATTTGAACAAACCCCTCAAACCATGCAACTTGATGACAAAATTTGTGCTATTACAAAAATATAAAATATAATAAAAACACACTACCGTGCAAAGTTAACATTTTTTTATGTTTTCACCTACAGTAGCTTTTATTTGATAAAACAAACCAGGAATAAAATAAAATAAAATAAAATAAAATCATTCACAATTTAAGGTTATAAAAATAGTTTTTATTGTTTTTTATAAGAAGCCTCATATGCTCACTGCATTAATTTGGTCAAAAATGCAGAAAAAAACTGTAATATTGTGTAAAAAAAAAAAAAAAAAAAAAAAATGTTATTATGTTTGTGAAAGAAGCCCCTTTTTTCACCAAGACTGCATTTATTTGGTCAAAAACACAGTAAATACAGTAAAAGCAGTAACATTGTTTCCAAAACAAAACAAAACTTAACAGTTTGTGGTCAGACTTTCTAATGTTTTTGAAAGCCTCTTATGCTCACGAAGACTGCTCTTACTTGATAAATAATGCTGAAAATTTGAAAATATTTTTATAATTTAAACAACTGTCTTTGTTTTAACACATTTTAAAGTGGAATTAATTCCTGTGATAGCAGAACCAAATTTTCAGCAATCATTACTTTGAAATACATGTTAGGTTTTACTGTAACTTTTTATCAATTTAATGAAACCTTGCTGAATAAAATTTCTTTCAAAATAAAAATACCAGCTCTTATGTCTGCAGCTGACAAGTGGCTTTCAGTGTGGAAAAAAATAAATACAGAGGGAAACTGTAGAAAGTGAAGTGAAGTGACATGTGGCAAAGTATGGTGACCCATACTCAGAATTAGTGCTCTGCATTTAACCCATCCTAAGTGCACACACACAGCAGTGAACACACACACCGTGAACACACAGCTAGAGAAGTGGGCAGCCATTTTTCTGCGGCGCCCGGGGAGCAGTTGGGGGTTCAGTGCCTTGCTCAAGGGCACCTCAGTCGTGGTATTGAAAGTGGAAGAGAGCGCTGTATATTCTCTCCCCCCACCTACAATTCCTGCCAGACCTGAGACTCGAACTCACAACCTTCGGGTTACGAGTCCTAGTCTCTAACCATTAGGCCACGACTTCCACTTCCTAGTAAGAGAGATAGATGGGGTCACACTCTCTAGAGTGCAAACATGTAGTACAAAGATATCTACAAAGAGCACTTAACTAACTGGAACTATCTCTCTCTTTTTCTACATGAGACTCATCTTTGTTAGTGCAAGGTCAAAGCGAAATGAAAGACAATCAGAACCCAGCAGTATTAATGATGCACAGACAAACAAACACATATTCCTCGCCATCTATCAACACTTTAGTGCGAGACACAATTATTCCAATTAAAAGTGCAGAGAGTGAGAATGGGTGTAACTGTGAAGCAACAAAATATGGCCAGTGTTTCAGCTCCGGGTGCCAAAAAAATACACAGAAACTGAGCAATTCAACTGCTGTGGGGAGGGTTTGTCCTGGACATAATAGAACAGAGAGACACCAGCACTGCCCATAAAAAACGGTCCAGAGACAATTACTAGCAGGTCCTAGAGGGAACCTCTGGACTTTTTCCCATTTGTGAGATTGCAGTGCTACAGGTGAACACTCCACCATAATAAATCACCTATAATCCCACAGAAGACTGATGTCAAAGCCAGAACAGGAATCAGGGCAAATCTGTTCTTTAATACTTTTCCAATACTTCAAGCCCCCTTAACCGAGAGTGGATCTTAAGTCAACACCATCCAATAGAACTCATCTTTACAGAAAGGGCCGGCGTAAAACCACTTGCCCGTTGTATGATTTAGCATGTGGAAACACAGAACAGTGTTGGACAGAGTGGTTCACCAAGATTAATTTCAAAATCCCTCTAAACAATCGTATTACAATTTTTTCTTACAGGGATCAATGTATCTCTGGCACTATAAAATATAATAAAAAGATAAGAGGAAGATTTTTCCTCAAATAATTTATATATAAATACATGGACAGTACTTTTGGGAAATATGTTTAAAATTTTACTTTCATACATTCACACCAGTAGGTGTCAGTATAAAACCAAAGAGACTGTACACTAAATTGTATAATCTAACGTGCCTTGAAGGATTGTGATGGCAAATCTATCACAGTGTCTCTTATTCAGTTAGTGCCTGTTCCAAAAATGCGAGTAAATAATCAGCGGTAGCGAGATTTGTCTTCATATGACAATAATAAAAATAAACAATGCCCCACTAGAATGATGCAAAGAAGCAAGAAAAAGAAACAAGGCTTTCCCAGACACCCAACATGCTTACTGCTTTTCCCAGAGAGAAAACATCTGGGAAACCCCTCTATTTCTCTTCAAGCTTCCATCATCCTAGTGGGCAATTCCCAATTTTCTTCAGCCTTGCCGTGCAGTGGAAACTATGAAAAATGAATGTACGCCGTATGGTAGGTAAACAGCACAAGGAAACAAGATTTATCCATGCGGAAAATCCATTTTGCCCGGTTTCCAATAAACAGCAGCGCTATCAAATGAATAGGTCACAGTAGCCATTCCCCTTGTGTGGTTTCACCATAGTGAAAATGCTGCAAAAGAGGTACTATAGACTGAGAAGGCGCAGACATATGTAGATGTATATAGAAAGAGACTGAAGAAAGGCCAGCCTCATCAGACTCTCAATGGACCTTGCTGTGTTTTCTGCCACTTGCTGAAGTATAGTAATCTATGTGCAGTATAGAGGGGTTATTCTGTCGGTGGGAAAAATTGCAATATAATGCAGCACTTGCATTCAACACTAGAATAAAGACCACAAAAAAATGGCACGAACTGTGGTTTATTCACTGTGCCACAGTAATCTAGCACTTTTATTTCGTCAAGCAAGCCCACGCTGAGACACAGCCACAGAAAGCAAGCAAACAGGAAGTACTGAAAACATTTGATTCCACCTCTTAGTTTCAAACACATATCTCTAAAACAAATTATTTTTCTCCAAATGTTTTTTTCCATTTTCTTTTATCTTTCTCTCTGAATGGTAAAACAGCACTCGACTATTGTATTAAAAACCAGGGCTGAACCGATGGCATCACCTCAAAGCTCAAACAGAGATATTCTGCAAAAATCTACAGTATCTCCCCTGGGACATCCATATATACAGGCTTGGATGGTGATAAAAAATGGGCAGGGGCACAACTAGGGTAAAACTCCCATATCTCAAGCTTGCAAATGAAGCATGATGTGCAAAGCCTGGTTTGTGTTGTCTTTTCCTACAATTTTCCTGCATGCTTGCTTTCTTTTCTGCCCCATCGTTGGTCTCAGAGTTCCTTGAAAAACTAGAGACCTGATAAAACAAAGACAAGAAAAGCTGCCAAGCAAAGAAAGTGGAATACATGAATCTCAACTGAAACGATGACAAACAATTCAACAAATTCCATGCATTTTCATTAGAAATAGAATAGTTTTCATAGAATATTATACATGTTCGAGAAGAATAATCAAGTTCAGTAGAATTACTTTCAACGCATCTTCATCTAGTTTCTTGACTCTGCTCAACGACTACAAATGAAGGAACGGCCTTGCAACACTGGTGCAAACTGGTACAGCAATTTAATGCAAATCAGACCAAAGGTTACTCTTTAAGTAACTTAATTTAAAAGAAATCATTTCAAATTACTGGCTAGGGAAGCAAGGATCTGTATTCTCAGCAGTAAAGTTTTAATTTTTCCATATTTCTGCACTAATAAAGTCCTGCCAGAATGAGTCCTAAAACCCAGAAACAAGTATTTTTGCACTTTTGGTTCCATCCTTCCAACATCCATTTTTTTTTTCATTAAATGCCTGAAATTAGGTCTGTGGTTAACACAAGCTCAAGATATTGTCACATTTTATTCTACAACATTTCAGTAATACCACACTCATTATGTTTTTTAAGCTTCTTATGTGTCTCAAAAAGGTGGTTGGTAGGGATGTAACGATTACCGGTTTGACGATAAATCATGATAAAATTCCCCACGGTTAGTATTACCGTTTCATATTTTAATTATCATTATAACCGTATTCGATTACCGCGATTTGAACAACTTATGATAAATAAATATTGTAGCATAAAGCACAGTTTTAAGTAGCAGTCTCATGTGCGCACATCACGCAGAGTAGTTTAGTTTTGTGTGAAAAGACGGCAGAAAAGCTGGGAGGTTTTAAAAGAGTGCCAAGGGCATAGGCGCCGATCCCTGAGCACCCACGGAAAAACACGAGATAGTCTCCGTTCATTTTAACCAGTAAGAAATTGATTGCAGCTTTTACAACTTTATTCTCGTTTTCATAGTTCATTTGAAGCTGTTTTTGTTGTTATTTTAATGGCAAATGTCAAGAGTGCATTATTGTAATATGAGAGGGTGCCAGCACGAATCCCATATATATATATATATATATATATATATATATATATATATATATATATATATATATATATTGATCATGGCTCTGCGCTGATCAGATTACGTGTGCGCCCTCAAACTTTGTCCTGTGTACACGCGAATAAGTGTTTATTGTAAACAGGTATTTATTAAATCATTTTATTTAGTGAAGCGCAACCCTAATACAAAGAATGTGTGTATTATTTGGTAACTAATGTATTTGCAGTTCGTGTGATTCACTTCGCAATTGGGGGTTGGGCACCCACCAGCATAAACATAAATCGGGAATTATACAAATAAATATATGAATTAATTAATTATATGAATGTATCTCTGAAGGTTCTGACTGTCTTCAGAAAAGATTCAATGGCATTTTGTTTTCATCTTCGCTCCATGTAATACCTAAAGAAGTGTTCTTAATTGCAATGCTGCTTTCTCTACGGAGTTCACGGGAAACAGCTCTAATTCACCATTTCCATAAGCGCCACATGCTGTTATAGAGTAGATTTACAGAGACTTACATTTACATTCATCTTGTGTGCAGTTTTTGTCTTGCCAAAAAACGGACCACATTTGCATGCCCTATTGTAGCCTAAATGTTGACCAGTTGATGAAAAACAAAATAATGGATTCTTCACATTTAAACAATTCAGATAAGTTATCTAGAATTATTTATGGAGCAGATAAAATACATATAATCATTAATTAATCCATTATCATTTTGACTTAAGCCTTTTCTTTATTTAAAGACTGAAATGTGAGGTTGACCTTTTTATGAAACTTTTTCAAAGTTATTTGAACATTTACATTAGATATTTGAACATGCCATGTTAAACATTGGTAATGTTATTGTTTTAATGATTATGCAAACAAAAATAATTTTGTTTGTTGATTTTAAATATAAAACTTGAAGTGATTTATGTGTCAGTACTTTTTGAAAATTTCCAGCACATTTTAACAATACAGTGATAATACTGATAAACCGTGATAATTTTGGTCACTATAATCGTGATAAGAAATGTTCATACCATTACATCCCTAGTGGTTGGTAGCAAATGGCTAAATGGAATTACAGAGGTTGCCGGGACACTAAACATCATCACACCGAACAGGTAAACTCATCTACTCACTAGTCCGCTTTTATATCCTCGTTGTATTTACACTTGCACTCTTACAAACCATTCTAACTCAAACTTTCCAGCTTGTTGATTATAAATCAAGAAAGACTTTTCAGAAGCTTAATGCTGAAGTTGAAGTCATTTGACCTTTGTGTAGTTCATTTGTAGCCGAACATTTGCTTTTTAAAAAAAAACCTTGATTTTTGGCATTTAAGCCTTTATTTAGATAGGACAGTCTAATGACAGGAAGAGACGTGGGAGAGAGGGGGTTGGGATCAGGAAAGGTCCACGAGCTGGAATTGGAGCTGGAACTCGAGACGCCTGTAGCGCAATGCTGCTATATGTCGGCGAGCTGCCCACAAGGATCAGCACTGACAACTTTTGCTTTTTACTTCATTTTTTAATTCATAAAGTGATGATCATTTATGAATATTACCTTGATGAATAAAATGTATAAGAATCATAAACTTTTGTTTGTCACAGAGCTTATGTTCTGCAATGATCCAAAAGCTAATGGAAAAATCCTTTTGGATTTTTTTCCCGAGGGACCAAGGTGATGCTAACTTCTGGGTTGGCCTATGAAAATGTGTCATTCCATGCATAATTTTTCGGCTAATTCATCTGACTTTTTGGAACCAGAGTGAAGTAAGCTTGAAAACCAAATAACTTTTTTAACTTATTTAAACCATCAGGTAGCACTGTCACACTTATGTCCACACACAAAATATGGTTGACCAAGACCATGGTGGCAATGCACATTAGTAGGACTAAGTTAATGTCAAAGAGCATTACAAATGGAAGGTCTTACCTTTCCAATTAACCTGGGGAAGGGGGCTCTCTGGTTCTCTGGGACAAACATGGGGGGCACCAGCAGGGATCTTTTGGATCGGTATGACATCATGTCTGATAGACCCAGGATCTCCTAAACAAGGACAAAAATGTGAAAATAGTTCAAATGTAAGAAATACAAGTGTTGAGGTATGTGCCACTCTACTTTAATACCAAATATAACATATTCAGAGGTAATTTGACATTTAACTGACCATTTTATCCAAAGGGACTTCCAGTACACTTATTACAGAAACATCCACTGGGCTAAGTGTTTTGCTTGAGGGGACAATGGTGATGGATCATAAATCACCCCTAGGAGGGTTTTAACCTACAACCTTTCAGTTGCCATTCTAGTTCTTTAACCACTATGCTATTATACACCACATTAGTCCCATAATGTTATGAATACTTCATAAAATCAATGTAAATCCCTTCATGAAGGACACTACCAACTCTTACACCGCACACATCCATATAATGTTATATGAATGGATAGAAAAACAGCCACAATATATCCTATTAGATACATGAGGGTTACTGAACTATGCAGACACCTGATAGCGCTAATATAAAACTCTGGCAAGCACATCGATACAAACAAGCCACGTTGTGCTCTTACCAAAGTCATTAAAAGTGGTCATTACAGCAGTTCTGTGGTTTGCCATTGCTTCCCTTATTTAGATAGAAGCTTAATTTAAAGCCATGTCCTATTTCAGATACTTAAACTGAGCAAATATTGTCGCAAGCTTTCCTTCTGCGGCTCTTAAATTGAGTTGAGTGGAGACTGAGCCTTAAAGAGAAAAAAAGTGACATTAAAAAATATGGGAGAGTGTACAGTCAGCCAGTCATTATTGCAAAATATCACTTTTTTATGTCATGCTGATGGGGTTTATTTTGCGATAATGACCGCCTGACTGTACATTATCTGGCTTATTATGCTGCCACACACACCAAATAAGTGAATGCATAGAAATGAAATATTGATTTTAGTTAAAATAATTTTATCAAACAAAGAAAAAAAGAGCACAGAGAGACATTAATACTGTCTCCTACACCGGTTGCCATGGGTAATGGTCAATTATAT
Organism: Sinocyclocheilus grahami; assembly: GCF_001515645.1. Lineage (NCBI taxonomy): Eukaryota > Metazoa > Chordata > Actinopteri > Cypriniformes > Cyprinidae > Sinocyclocheilus > Sinocyclocheilus grahami. Next base: position 1,559,918 of record NW_015505666.1, read on the forward strand.
AGTTAAGTAGTCATTATGGAAAATATTTGACCAGAGAATGTCACAACTGACCAATCAGAATAAAGTATTCCAGATAAAATGGATATAAAAATGCAGAACATGCAATCCGAGCCTCAGATCTCATCCCATCTAAGGTGTATAAATGCAGCAAATGTGTTTTTCCGTGGGTTTCAGGCTTCCATGTGACTACTGAAGTTTATTAGCATCTCAATTCAATAACCAAGCTAATCAGCGTCTCTCATGTTACCCTCTCTGATCTGTTCTTTCTTCCTCGCCATTTTGTTCTATTCTCTTTTCTTTGTCAACACTGTTGCAATTAGAGTCCCTAAGGGCAATTAGATGACAGCACAAATTATATTTGTCACTCAGCATTGACAGCAGGGTGAAAGGAATATATTAGCATGGTGGCAATGGCCCGTGCAAGATCCCACTGGCCCTAGACGGCCATATGGCACGAGTAAATGGCCCTATAACGTCTTTTGATGAACTGGCTCAAAATGCTTCCCGCAAACCAATAGGTCAAGGCTTAGCTAATTAGCATGCTCAAGCTAGGTCCTTCTGGTGGATCCTGAAACGGCATCATCTGGAACTGCATTTTTCACAATCCTCTGATAAATATTTTTTTCCAGGATTTTCAGGAAGGTTCAAGAGTATTTATTTAAAACAGAAAACCTTTGTAACACTAAGAGGGAGAAAAGAAAAAATATATACTGAGCCCAACTTTTTGAATGGTATAGCATCTTATACATTAAAAAAATATTAAAATATTATTTTGATACTTTTGACATCACAGCTCGAGAGAGAGAGAAACTTCTTAAGATGTTACAATGAAATGATTGGCTTTTCAGAAAAATTATCTAAAAATCAAAACAAGATAAATGTACTTGAGAAGCAACACTGCACAAGTCTAGAAAATAATTGTTTTCATTGGTTGTATCTTGAATATAAATGTATTTTGTCTTTTAAATTGTGTATTTTGTCTGCTAAGTCAATACATTTAAATGTTAACTTGTTTATAACAGATGGGGGAAAATAGTATTAAGATACCTTTTCTGAAAACAAGTTTTTATGCAATGCTGCTTCTAAAGTAAATGTATCTTATTTGAAGAACCTTCAGACATTTAACTTTTTTCGCAGTGTAGCTGAACAAGTTCCAGGAAGTTGTGTGCTAGTCAAGCAACTGCCATTGAGAATGTGAATGCTAACGGATATCTTTCCCAAACCATTACAGACCACCTTGTTCTCAACAAATCAGTCATTTTCAAAGTTTTGGTATCTCAAATATAAAATGCATTTTGAGCTGATTGCAGTACAGTAGTGAAATATAAATGGTCAAATGCAGAGAAAAAAATTACAGTACATTAGCAAACCACATTATAATCTAAATGGCCCATCTTGATCTGCCCGGACAGAAGATTCCATTTGTGAAATGGATACATCACACCACCATCTCTGGGGACAGCCTGAGCTATTAATGTGAGGAAGAGTGTCTCGAGTACTTTTCAGCCTGATATATATCAAGACTGATGGGTGACATTTTTCAGGTTATTTCCCTGCAAAACTGAAAAATTTTCATAAATCCCCATGGATCAGTCTTAATAGCATTTCATAGTTCAAAAAATCTGTTCTTGAAATGAATTATTAAAGGCTCCTGTTGTTTTGATGTCATTAGCAGATACACACCACTGTTTCTCTCCAAAATCTCCCTTTATTGAGGGAATTACTTTCACCGTCCTGCTGTCATGAGCAAAAGAACGCCATCAAACACAGAGATGAATTTTATTATCAGAGCAACTGCGGTATTAATAGCCTTACAATGCTTTATAGTAAACAGAGGGGGAAAAGATTCTGATATTTCTGTTTGTACAGCAAGGTTTTAGATACCTTTTTTATGCTTCACATAAGCAGCCTTTCAGCTGACTTGAAGCTGAGGACACGGCAACAGCATGCCGCCACACAGATCCCAGCATGCATCTGAACTCATTACAACAGTGAACCTATCTGAGCTGCATTACAAGGCAGAACGAGGAGAAGGAGGGAGAAAGAGGAAGGGCAAAAAAGAATGTCACCGCGTACCAACTGGAAAACAGCAGCTACAGTGACTACATAGTTTGTCAAGGTTGGAAAAGTACCACTAAGAAGGCTCTTTTTGTCAATCCAGTCGTTTTTTATGCTTCTATTTCCATCTATTACTATCTCTTTTGCTCCTGTTCTCCAAATTCCAACCCGCTAAGCATGCACTCCACAGACAGAGAGATACCCTTGACAAGCTATTTATTGTGTCCTACTCGTATGTCATTGTTTGTTGGGCGGGAAACCGTTGGGGTGCGGTCACAAACTTTCCATTTGCATTGGAAGCACAGTGTGTTCTGTCCTTGCTGCATGTCTTTGGTCAGGCGTAGCTGCGGTGGAGTGATGGGGGAATGTGAGAGGCTGGATTCAGAGCTGCTGGAGCCCAAAGGCTGTCAGGATGACAGAGTGTACAAAGGTGGAATAGAACGGACGGAATAAAGTAATTTGTTTGAATCGCTCTGACATCATTCATGGCCACATAATGCGACACATCATCATAACCTGGCTGCATTTGATACTCGCACTCAAAGATGGTGCAAACTAATCTATGCACACATATATCGCACACCTTTAAAGGTGGTTCAGTATTTCATAATCAGAGCAATTTGTTTTATATTATTAGTTTTCGATGCAAGTGAGGTACATTTTATCTGGAATACTTTATTCTGATTGGTCAGTTGTGACATTCTCTGGTCAAATATTTTCCATAATGACTACTTAACTATATAATTGACCATCACCCATGGCAACCGGTGTAGGAGACAGTATTAATGTCTCTCTGTGCTCTTTTTTTCTTTGTTTGATAAAATTATTTTAACTAAAATAAGCTTTTGGTTTACATCTGTTAATGTATCAATTAAAATAATAATCGCATTAATAGAATTACCTTCTATTTGTAAAGTATATTACTGCATTATTAAAAAGTCTGCAAATTACTGTCTATTAGTGAGTCACTAAATATTTCACTCAATTCATTCAGAAATATTGATTCACTCAGAACTGAAACAAGCAAGTCATTGAATCGTTCACTATTCAATATTTTTTACACCAATATTTAAAATGTCATGGTCCTAAAGCGAGAGTTCACCCAAAAATGGGAAATCTGTCAATCTGTCCATCTGCCAAGTCTCTCATGTTGTCCCAAACCTGCATGGTTTTCTTTTTGAAAATTAAAGAAGATTTGGACCCCGCCATTCTTCAAAATATCTTATATGTTCATTAAGTCGTACAGTTTTGGAATGACATGAGGATTTCATTTTGGGGTCTCTTTTAAAGGGTGCTTATTAAAACTACACTTCTATGGAAATGCAACATTATCATTGGTGTAATGATTCAAACTCATAATCATACCTGAATCACCTTTCAGAGATTGCTTTAAAGTTTATGTGTCCTTCAGCCGTTGTACTGAAACTTATGTCAGAACAGCATCATATCAGTCCCTTCACCTTGGCTGAGAGCACATTTCCATGAGAAAGTAACCAATATGTCCTCCCATCATAAGGGGAGTTTATGTTATTCTCATCCGCTACATAAGGAGCATAAGTGACAGAGTGACGGGTATTACGGTGAAGATGAAACATCTCCCTCAACTCATCAACTCGCCGCAGTGAGCGATGGAGAGAACGAGAGAGACTGATGGAACTTTAAGAACCTTCTCTGTTGGAAAAATGAAGGTCTGCGTTGAGGTTATTGATGAACTCCTTTGCCACTCTTCCCCGCTGCATTCTCAAGGACAGAAAAACGCACCGCACCGCTCTGAGAACAGAGCGCAAGGTCTGTTGTATGCGTTCGCTACGCCTTCCCTCTGCCAGTGATGAACACTGTTGGCTAGAGTGTGCTGACATGCTGAAAAAAAGATAGTCATGAATCTTTAATGTTTCCTGTTCATAAATTACAGAGGTACAATCATCCCTGCTTCGGCTTTCTCCGCTCTGTGAGCTAGTTTGAGCTCTCATTAATAACTGAAACAGGGCAGCTTAAAGATTAGTGGCATACGAATCCCAGCCGTAGAGTACATTGCACTGCTGAGCTGCATTGAGGATTACGGTTTTTGAAATTCTTCCCACCATTTAGCAAATAAATTATGTGCGTTAAGCAGTTTTAATATGTTTTAGCGTATCTTCAATCCCTGCAATCATCTGACGGCTCATGGTTAGCTCCTTGCACGGAACTGAACCAGCAAATTTTCGGTTAACAGCTCTGAGCCTCAAACATTACACCACCCCACCTGCCTTTTGAAAATTATGGTCAAAACTGCAATGCAAGCAACTTTAACATCATAAAATGAGCTGCTGGCTTATGGGAACCAAAGTTCAAGCCTGACCTGGATCATGCCCTAATTTAATTTCCCCTCTCTCACTCATGCTTCCCTGTCTACACTTGACTGTCAAAAAAAAAAAAAAAATAATTAAAATAAAATGTACTAGACTTACATTGCTAAAGCTATAAAATAAAAATGACTAATTAAAGGTTTACAATATACAATAAAATATCCACAATAAGAGAGAGAATAAATAATATTAATATATACTGAAAATAATAATGGTAATATGTTTGAATGACACTTGTGATACTTGTAGTAAAATATATTTGTATGTAAGAAGACAGGCAAGATTTTTGCAACAGTATTTTTTTAATCCATCTCAAAGGTTTCCATGATTGCCCCCAGAACTGTCAAAACCTGTGAAAGACAAACAAGCTACGGTGTCTCATTAAAGAGAGAGGTGACATGGAGAGTGTTTCTCAACCACAGCGTTGATTGTTTTGAGTTTCAAAGTAAATCACTGTAATAATGGCTATTTTAGTAACATTAATAATGCTGCTGCTAATGGTGTGGTGTTGAAGAAGGGGCACTTGAATCTTAATGGATGAGCTGTGAGAGTTCCCAAGACAAAAGTTGGTTTATATTAACTGAAAAAAAAAACATCTGTTAGCATTCCCAATCATCTCAAAGGCACTCGTTTGGCTGCTGTGGGTTCCCTAAAATGTAGATGGCATACCATTCTGGGAACACATTTTTTAAGGCAATCACCTAATGCCAATGTGAATAATAACTTTGGAGCCACAGGAAAATTATGGCCTGACATACTAAGAGTACTGATATGTATACACACACACACACACACACACACACACACA
>NW_015505666.1:1576402-1594464 GCF_001515645.1 Sinocyclocheilus grahami
CCACATAATGCGACACATCATCATAACCTGGCTGCATTTGATACTCGCACTCAAAGATGGTGCAAACTAATCTATGCACACATATATCGCACACCTTTAAAGGTGGTTCAGTATTTCATAATCAGAGCAATTTGTTTTATATTATTAGTTTTCGATGCAAGTGAGGTACATTTTATCTGGAATACTTTATTCTGATTGGTCAGTTGTGACATTCTCTGGTCAAATATTTTCCATAATGACTACTTAACTATATAATTGACCATCACCCATGGCAACTGGTGTAGGAGACAGTATTAATGTCTCTCTGTGCTCTTTTTTTCTTTGTTTGATAAAATTATTTTAACTAAAATAAGCTTTTGGTTTACATCTGTTAATGTATCAATTAAAATAATAATCGCATTAATAGAATTACCTTCTATTTGTAAAGTATATTACTGCATTATTAAAAAGTCTGCAAATTACTGTCTATTAGTGAGTCACTAAATATTTCACTCAATTCATTCAGAAATATTGATTCACTCAGAACTGAAACAAGCAAGTCATTGAATCGTTCACTATTCAATATTTTTTACACCAATATTTAAAATGTCATGGTCCTAAAGCGAGAGTTCACCCAAAAATGGGAAATCTGTCAATCTGTCCATCTGCCAAGTCTCTCATGTTGTCCCAAACCTGCATGGTTTTCTTTTTGAAAATTAAAGAAGATTTGGACCCCGCCATTCTTCAAAATATCTTATATGTTCATTAAGTCGTACAGTTTTGGAATGACATGAGGATTTCATTTTGGGGTCTCTTTTAAAGGGTGCTTATTAAAACTACACTTCTATGGAAATGCAACATTATCATTGGTGTAATGATTCAAACTCATAATCATACCTGAATCACCTTTCAGAGATTGCTTTAAAGTTTGTGTCCTTCAGCCGTTGTACTGAAACTTATGTCAGAACAGCATCATATCAGTCCCTTCACCTTGGCTGAGAGCACATTTCCATGAGAAAGTAACCAATATGTCCTCCCATCATAAGGGGAGTTTATGTTATTCTCATCCGCTACATAAGGGGCATAAGTGACAGAGTGACGGGTATTACGGTGAAGATGAAACATCTCCCTCAACTCATCAACTCGCCGCAGTGAGCGATGGAGAGAACGAGAGAGACTGATGGAACTTTAAGAACCTTCTCTGTTGGAAAAATGAAGGTCTGCGTTGAGGTTATTGATGAACTCCTTTGCCACTCTTCCCCGCTGCATTCTCAAGGACAGAAAAACGCACCGCACCGCTCTGAGAACAGAGCGCAAGGTCTGTTGTATGCGTTCGCTACGCCTTCCCTCTGCCAGTGATGAACACTGTTGGCTAGAGTGTGCTGACATGCTGAAAAAAAGATAGTCATGAATCTTTAATGTTTCCTGTTCATAAATTACAGAGGTACAATCATCCCTGCTTCGGCTTTCTCCGCTCTGTGAGCTAGTTTGAGCTCTCATTAATAACTGAAACAGGGCAGCTTAAAGATTAGTGGCATACGAATCCCAGCCGTAGAGTACATTGCACTGCTGAGCTGCATTGAGGATTACGGTTTTTGAAATTCTTCCCACCATTTAGCAAATAAATTATGTGCGTTAAGCAGTTTTAATATGTTTTAGCGTATCTTCAATCCCTGCAATCATCTGACGGCTCATGGTTAGCTCGTTGCATGGAACTGAACCAGCAAATTTTCGGTTAACAGCTCTGAGCCTCAAACATTACACCACCCCACCTGCCTTTTGAAAATTATGGTCAAAACTGCAATGCAAGCAACTTTAACATCATAAAATGAGCTGCTGGCTTATGGGAACCAAAGTTCAAGCCTGACCTGGATCATGCCCTAATTTAATTTCCCCTCTCTCACTCATGCTTCCCTGTCTACACTTGACTGTCAAAAAAAAATAAATAAATAAATAAATAAATAAATAATTAAAATAAAATGTACTAGACTTACATTGCTAAAGCTATAAAATAAAAATGACTAATTAAAGGTTTACAATATACAATAAAATATACACAATAAGAGAGAGAGAATAAATAATATTAATATATACTGAAAATAATAATGGTAATATGTTTGAATGACACTTGTGATACTTGTAGTAAAATATATTTGTATGTAAGAAGACAGGCAAGATTTTTGCAACAGTATTTTTTTAATCCATCTCAAAGGTTTCCATGATTAAAAAAATAATTAAAATAAAATGTACTAGACTTACATTGCTAAAGCTATAAAATAAAAATGACTAATTAAAGGTTTACAATATACAATAAAATATCCACAATAAGAGAGAGAATAAATAATATTAATATATACTGAAAATAATAATGGTAATATGTTTGAATGACACTTGTGATACTTGTAGTAAAATATATTTGTATGTAAGAAGACAGGCAAGATTTTTGCAACAGTATTTTTTTAATCCATCTCAAAGGTTTCCATGATTGCCCCCAGAACTGTCAAAACCTGTGAAAGACAAACAAGCTACGGTGTCTCATTAAAGAGAGAGGTGACATGGAGAGTGTTTCTCAACCACAGCGTTGATTGTTTTGAGTTTCAAAGTAAATCACTGTAATAATGGCTATTTTAGTAACATTAATAATGCTGCTGCTAATGGTGTGGTGTTGAAGAAGGGGCACTTGAATCTTAATGGATGAGCTGTGAGAGTTCCCAAGACAAAAGTTGGTTTATATTAACTGAAAAAAAAAACATCTGTTAGCATTCCCAATCATCTCAAAGGCACTCGTTTGGCTGCTGTGGGTTCCCTAAAATGTAGATGGCATACCATTCTGGGAACACATTTTTTAAGGCAATCACCTAATGCCAATGTGAATAATAACTTTGGAGCCACAGGAAAATTATGGCCTGACATACTAAGAGTACTGATATGTATACACACACACACACACACACACACACACACACATAAACAGCACGTAAAATAAGTATTGAACATGTCACAATTTTCTCAGTAAATATATTTCTAAAGGTGCTGTTGTCATGAAATTTTCACCAGATGTCGGTAATAACCCAAGTAATCCATACATACAAATAAAACAAAACAAATCATTTCAGAAATTAAGTTATGTGTAATAAAATGGAATGACACGTATTTAATACTTTGTACAAAAGCCTTTCTTGGTAATGACAGCTTCAAGACGCCTCCTGTATGTAGAAACTAGTGGCATACATTGCTCAGGTGTGATTTTGGCCCATTCTTCCATCGAGTCTTCAAATCTTGAAGGTTCCATGGGCCTCTTCTATGAACTCTGATCTTTAGTTCTTATTTTCTATTGGATTCAAGTCAGGTGATTGGCCTGGCCATTCTAGCAGCTTTATTTTCATCTGGTGAAAATTTCAAGTCAACAGGACCTTTAGAAAAATATTTACTGAGAAAAATGGTGACGTGTTCAAGACTTATTTTACCCGTTGTATATATATATATATATTATTTTTTTTTCCCTCCATGAAGCACATACATTGCAGATATAGTAGTTTTTATTTATCTTTCTCCACTGGAACCACTGTTGTCTTTGAAGTACCAAGGTCCCCTCAGTCTTATAAGTCTACAAAGTTAACAACTGTTCTATAGCACCTAAAACTTTCAGTCTTGATAACAGTGCATAAAAAGCTAAAATGTGATCAAAACCCTCAATTTGCTTTTCCTTAGTCATCAAAACTCAATCAATAATTAGGACTCAGGGTTGTCAGAGGCACTGTGTCCTTGTCAATTCTGCCATTCTGCTGCTGACTGCCCTATTGGGATGTATCATTACTCATTTCTGACTTCTCATTTATCCAGACGGAGAGAGGAGTCAGAGTGCCAGACAGAAACCTCTGGGTTTGCATTGCAGATTCTCTGCCTGTAGTGATTCATCCCAAAGGACCTGTGTAACCCCAAACTTTCATTGGAACTGCTAGATGATAAGTACCTAAAATGCCTATAAAACGATCAAACCAGACAAGAATGGTTTCAGATGTTTTATTTTTCAGCAGGGTAACCACTTTCTATGAAACAACGACATTACATTACTACCACCGGCCAAGGCTAAAAACACCAGAAAGGCCAATAAACAAGCAAAGGCAATAAACCAGACAGATTTACAACCTGTAACCTTGTGACCAGGTCATCCTCTTCTTTAGAATAAATGAAAAAGGACTGTGAAAGAAAGAACCCTCTATATGTATTATTTTGAATACATTTGAAAAGATTGAAAAGTATGAAATGTCAAGGTCTTACAAATTCACTGCATTTTTTTCCCCACTCCATTTGATGGTTCCACAAGGAAAGACAGTCTCATTCACACAAACGCTAGAGAGGAAAACAAATCATGAAATTAATTCGTATATTGATCCTCTGCAAAACACTGAATTATACCCTGAATTCTCACTTTTCTCATAAGGCCTTTTCTTCAGGCTTGCTGTGCTTGTATGGCGGCTAGAATTACATCACGTCAGTCTCTGGGGAAGACGGAAGCCTTTTCCATTTCCACTCGCACTTATCAATAATCAAAATCCAATAAAATGGGCATTAAGTCAAATATGGCATCAATAAGAAGCGCTTCCCTTCGGCATTCACTAGCTGATGCGAGGTTTTCTGCCGGGAACAAACCAGTGGGTTGGGGCGAGCTTTATTTTTGAAAGCTTAGTCTGACTGTGATTACAGGATGTATGATCCATAATGACCCTGCTTCCAGGCTCTCGCCTCAGCCTCTTCACACGCCGCTTTTCCCCCCGAGCTCTATCACATAGCAATCACTTCACTCATGCTATATATCCAATCTGAGAGTATAATTCATAGTTTATCATCTCGAAGAGGTGGGAGCTAGTTGCTTTTCATTCACGATGGCACTACATGCAATATAATACAGCTACAGTATGACCTAAATTACCTAAATTCTAGACTGCATGTGTGTATTGTACTGCATGTGTTCTTGCAGGAATGAATTAATAAATGAATTAATTATTTTTATTTATAAAATAAAAAATTATCTTTCTTTCCCACTCTCTCTCTCTCAGGGATGTTCAAAAGCTTATAGTCCTGAAGATTTTTAATTTTTTTTAAAGTTTCACCAAAGCTGCATTTATTTGATCAAAAATATAGTAACAAATAGAACATGTTTTAAAAATGTAAATAACTGTTTTTCATTTTAATCTTTTAAAATATAATGTATTCCTATGATGGAATTCTGAATTTTCATCAGCCATTACACCAGTCTTCAGTGTCACATGATCCTTCAGAAATGATTCTAATATGCAGATTAGCTCAAGAAATATTTCTTATTTTTATCAAAGATGAAAACGGTTGTGCTGCTTAATATTTGTATGGAAACAGTGATACTCAATACAGGTTTGTTTGATGAATAGAAGGCAAATGGTGGTCACACCAGATACTGACTGGTTTTCGGACCCCCCAATACAGTAAAACTGCACATTTTAGAGTGGCCTTTTATTGTGGCCAGCCTAAGGCACACCTGTGCAATAATCATGCTGTCTAATCAGCATCTTGATATGCCACACCTGTGAGGTGGATGGATTATCTCGGCAAAGGAGAAGTGCTCACTAACACAGATTTAGACAGATTTGTGAATAATATTTGAGATTGTTGATAATACATAGAAAAAGTCTTAGATCTTTGAGTGCAGCTCATGACAAAGGGGGCAAAAACGAAAGTGTTGCGTTTATAATTTTTGTTCAGTGTATATGCCAATACGCATTATGTTCTAACTGACTATTTTTTCCCCATTCATTCACTTTTTTTAATAAAATAGCGATGATAACCAAAGTAAAGATTTTTAAAATAAATAAATAAATATTTAGTCAGAAATACAGTAAAAAATAAACAGTACCATTGTGAAATATTTTTACAATTTTTTATTATTTTCTATTCTAATATATTTTAAAACGCAACGTAAAAACATTTTCAGCAGCCATCAGTCTTCAGTGTTACACAATCCTTCAGAAATAATTCTAATATGCCGATGTATTACACAATAACATTTCTTATTACCAATGTTGAAAACTGTCCTGCTTAATATTTTTTGTGGAAAACTGTAATATATATTTTCAGGATAATACTAATAAATAGAAAGTTCAAAAGAACAAAGAATTTGTTTGAAATAAAAGTTCAAAAAAAAAACTGCCTGATCCCAAACTTTTAAACAGTAGTGAGCAACAGCTTCACCATATGTAACAATGCAAAAACAAGACTTTAAAATAGCTGATATGAATAGCAGTGATGGCTGTTAAACTATACACTATTACAGTAACTATATTATTATATTGGTATAATAATGCTCCTACAGTCACACTGTATCTAAACTGGACTCCCAGTGTGCTGCGACACATCAGAAAGAAATCATTCCAATTATGTATCAATTTTACAGTTCATACACTGCAGTATAAAAAGCATAGCAGGATCTCTACAGGGTGACACATTTCCACAGCCTTACAAAGGCTACACATGTATACACGCAAAGGCACATGCATTAAAACCCTTCAGAGACTCAGCCTTTGAACCTTCAATGTTTTTTTTTTTTTTGAATATTCTATTACATCCATAAAAGCTTAAGTGAGAAATGTAACCAGCTATAGCCACATTTAAATATGCCATTTAAATGCATTCAATGAAGATTTCATTTGAGTAAGTGAGCTGGAACAGTGCCGGTAACATTGTGTCCGCTTAGAAATCGCATTTCCGTTCAAAACGACTAATGTGGCAACGCGGGTTCCAAAACCAGAGGTGTTTAAAATGACACGTCAATAACGAATGCCTCTGTGACCAATTACCTCAATTGCTTAGCAGCTTTGATATACGTTGCGCACTGCAGGATGCCAAAACTGGAAAAAACCTTAGAACACCTCACACCTGTGCATGAGCTACATTCACAACTGCTTTTTTCTCTTCAAAACGGCTTCCTTTGTGAGACACGCTGGTTGTTCGGATAAAAAATACATTATGTATTACTCAGGCAAGATGTAGGTGCAAGATGAAGATATTGTCTTGTTCTCTCACTTAAACATTCACCACCATACAAAGCATCCCCAAGTGATGCTAACAGCGTTAGCACGGTATGACCACAGAGCGTCTCACATATCTGTTCAGCTAATTTAATTGAGGCAGAATCAGTAATGTGACGCCCTATCGATAACCTCCACAAATACAGGTGATGAAACTGCAGGTAATCGAATCAACAGTCATTTTATTGCCTGCGGAAGCACCTGTTTCAATCGAAAGGGATCATTCAACAGTGCAGAGAAGGGTATCTTGATGCCTTTCAAGCGAATTCACTTTTTTGTGCGTGATTTTTTTTACACTGTAAGTGATCTGTACACCCACAGAGGTAGGAATAAGGACGTTACTTCAGGTTTCAAGTGGGCACTTCAACTGCAGACCAAAAACAGACAGCAAACCATGTGTAGGTTTATGTGGGGGAGGCTCCTTCCAGGAAGCCGACGCCATGGCAGGAAATTATGCATTATGCGTTTTCTGAAGTAAATACTCAAAAATATATCTGTGGTGGGAGAGGAATACAGGCAATTAGCACATTTAGTAAGGTAATTCAGGACATTTAAAGAATAATCATCACATAATATACATTAGTATTAAATCTGCAAAGCTAAATCTACCGTATAGAGCCATGATAAAACAAACTGAATCTTAATTAAACTGAATTCGATTTAAATGAGATACTATGAAATTACAGAATACCATGGGGGGAGGGGGGTCAAAATGTCTTTTGATTGTGTTATCTTTAGTGACAAACAAATGGCAGTTCTTTAAAATAAAAATACAAACCAAAATACCAATGCCCCTGCTGAAATGCTTTGAAATGAATAATTTATTTCTTTAGGGAAAGAAAAATTATTGAGTGTAAAATAAATAAATAAAAAATGCAATATTGTGTGAGGAAAATAGTAAAGATGGTATTAAGACAACATGTTAAATTAAATAAATGCCAAATTAAATAATTGGTTTTAAACTGTCACTCCCCTAATGTCTAAAGAAAATATATTATGAAAAGAAAGAAGATATATTATTATAAAGAAAATATTTGCATCATATTAAAAATGTTAAAGTAGTATGATGTTAATAAAGTAGTGGGATGGCAATATTTTTATATTATGTATAATGCTATTAGATATATAAACCTGGAGGAAAACGTTTTCAATTAATAATGTTTCCATTTTATTATTTTTTTCAGTGTTCACAATAAATAGTTCAAGAGCATCTTTAGAGAGAGAGCAGAGCTATGCAGTCCTCAATGATCAAGCTAAAGGTGAAATCCCCAAGGAGAAAGTCACTAGAAAGAAAGATGCAATGCACATTCAAACTATTAAATGAAATTGTGTGTGTGTGTGTGTGTAGTTATTTATTTATTGTTTGTTTGTTTATGTTTTTTAACTAAGCTGAATCCCAGCCTGAAATTTCCTATTGTCTGTTGCATAAAAGACTTAGACTAGTCTTGTAAGTTAGGTAGATTGCTCTGATTTTAATCTGAAAAATAAGACATTATCCCTTGGCTAACTTCTAGTTGGTCAGACTAGTTTTTAAGATCCAGTCTTAACATAGCGGCCAGATTTACGCAACTGGCCCCTGATTCGACCAGGAGTTTGCTGAAGATGCACTGAAGAGTCATATGAAAGAGCCTTGAGACATATTGAGGACCATGTGGTGTAGTCATACACAAACACACAGCCCTCTTCTACAGATGCTGTATGTGACTGAAAGACACAGAATCACCAGGGGAAACAGAAAGATCATTCCAGATTCTTTTCTTTCTGTCTTTCCCTTACAGTTACCGATAATCATCAACAGCAGTAGCTCTCCTCAGCTGCTGTGAGCACTACAGTCAGAGTCAATCTCTCACACTCTGAATGTGATGTGGGCTCGGGTTAAGACACTGGGAGAGTTAGACTGAGGGTCTTAATGAGCTCCCGTGTTCATGTCTCTCTCCGGGCTCCAGGGACAGTAGCGGTGGAGGGCAGTGTGTGCCGCTGTTGTGTGCTGAGATCTGCTCTTGCACCTCGACTGTAATGAGTTCAGTCTGTCTGTCAAACTACCCACCTATCACTGTTGTGGTTATCATCAACAGCACAATTGTAGATCTCAGAGGGACACATGTGTGCTCTAATTATACTCTCAGCTTTGTTGTTTCCTAGCCTTTCAACTTGTTCATGCGTGTTTTTGTAGTTGGTTTATTCTCTAAATATCCACCTTTCAACAATTGCTCCTCTTGCTCATCTCAATCTCGCTTTTGTTCCTTCTCTCTCATCTAGATCTTCTTCTCGCCCCTGTGTTTCTCAACATCTCACAAGGCCTTTGTCAAATTGTGTGTGTGATTGCTGGTGTAACAATAGTCATCCATCTTAGGTCAGACAGTTCAAAGTGGGATCTGGGAAAATAAACTGATACTCACTGGCAGCAGGTTAAAATGAGTGTATGTCATAGGCGAGTGTCATTTTTGTTGCCTCAGCCATAAATATTTCGACCTGACCATGAAACAGTATTTCATATCGGTTTTATTAAAACTGCACATGACAAGTGAATTATAGAGCTGTTTTTTTCCTATATATTTGCAACCATTGTGTAACCTACAGCATCATATATTTCCGAATTAGTTTTAAAAAGCCACTAGAAATGCAAATAAATAAATGGGTAGTTGATATAACATCTCCATTTAAAAAAAAATATATAAAAATAATAAAATAATAAAATACATATGCTGTGTGAACATGAGGAAATAAAATTTTTGGGTCCTTTGGCTATTCATAATTTTAATTTCTGCCATTTTAATCTCTAAAGTTAAATAAAAGTTGTTCATTTATATGATCCTGCTTGGTAATAAATACAATTTGAAAAAATATAATAATAAAATTCAACATATACAAAAGTTCAACATAATATAGTCACTCTATTAATATAAGCACATAAAAAAACTGGATGTATAACAATTTTAAACTAGAAATATGCTAGAGATCTGGAAGGAGAAAAACTGCATAAAGGAACTATATTTTCCAACCCAGGCTCATTCGAAATATATTTCTGCAACACCGTTATTACGTACCTTGCTGCACGTTTCGCGGCAGTTTCAAAGTGAAACATCCAGTGAGTGGCACTAAAACGCGGGTTCAATATGTGACGCTGGCCCGTTTTTGTCACGTTGATATAGGCACGCATTGCTGTGTTTGTATTACATTGCTTCAGGTACGTATTGCGGTAGCTCGTAATTCAAATATCTGATGAGTGTCACTAAATTTAATGCTCTATCTTGTTGAAAATATGCCCTACACCAAAACCAACCCTAAACCTACCTGATAGTGTTAACAAATGCAAAAGTGATATAAAAATGCATTTGTTGATGCAGCCGTGCTGTTTTAACTTCCTTATGCGGATTTGAGTGTAACGCCGTATCACGTGAGCTACCAAGCAAACCTACTGAATTAGAAAACTCATGCATATAAAGCCGTATATGTGACGACAACATTCAAAAGTATCACTTTTCAAATCTTGCAGCATGTTAAAATGTTTTGAATTCATAACATAATATTCCTCAAGTAATTATGTGTAAATTAGGCTTTATTAATCGAAATTGTAGACCTGAAAATCATATTTTGTGTGAAAAGAAATAAAAGTTGTCAGTTTTACTGCCTCTTGTGTTCATTTCAACTGGAAACTGCAGGGATTTATGTGTATAGGTATGTTTTTTAAGTTTCGCAGAAATGTAGGTAGAGGCACCTATTTCCAAAGAGCCTATGTTGATATTTTCCACTGATATAAAAGATGTCAAAAGATGCACACACTCCTAAACATGTACATGTAAACACATGTTGGAGTACAAAACAGCAACTTGTTCAACAATCTACACTTCCCATCATTCACTGTGGCAGCCCAAGAATGATCAAATACAGCAATTACACACCTAATGTGCATCCTTTGCTCTTCATTACCATGCATTAGAGCTAAAGAACCTTTGTCGGGAAGCGAAAACATTAGAAAGAACTACAAAACTGTCCAGAAAACATTAGAGCACACATCATGTAGTAATTACGATTTTCAAATATGCAAATCAGAACTTCCAAGGAGAGTGCAATATTTTGCACCAAGCAAAAAACAGAACAGATATGACATGAGCCATCACCTCTCCATCTCCAACTGTTTTGCTTTCACCTCGGCTCTGTTTGTTAGGTGCAAGCAGGGTAACTGGTTAGTGGAGTGTCTACCAAAATCAATACAAATCAAATCCACTGAAGTTTTCTCTTCGAGCACTTAACCTTTTCAACTCGGCCGTTAGTTCTTTTATCTTCCTCAACACAAAAGCTTTCAGGGCCATTTTGAACACAAATGCCTCCACCAACACACACATATTTGCACACAAACGCATTGTCAAGCACTCCTGCTTGCCGGCATAATTGAGGACGGTCAGGAAAACAACCATTTGTGCTTAACAAACAGCAAAGTCAAAGGAAAATTTTGTAAATCAGTAAATCTCTCAAGCGCCACGTATCTGCTCATTTCCCTTTCCATTACACCATTTTAGATTGCTTTCAATGAGAAGGGGAAGCTCTTTATAGTGTGCCAGTAGCAAAGCAAACGTTTCAAAGGCAGTGCGGTGAGTGTTTGATGGTATTGTGTGTTTGTTGCTGTAGAGGACAGGAGGGTTTTGGAGAGCGTATAGCTATGGACCGCTTTGATGTTGGCTGTCAATAGCAGACCCCTCTCGTCTTAAAATGAGTGTTTTTGAGCTCAAATTGCATCGTGTTACGAGGATTAGCTTGAGGAAGTTCTGCGGTGAGCCTCTGCGGAATTCAAATACACGCATGGGAACCTGCTTATACACAGGCAAGCATTTTATCACTGATATGCACATTACATAACAATGAAGCCCAGATCTGATAATTGCTAGCAACATTTCATTTACTTATTAAAGCTGTGTCAATAACTGATAGCGAGAAACCTCAACAGAGCGCAACAGAGTTCCGGTATAAAAATCTCATTAATTTTCTCCACAGCGTAATTGATTTTTAACAATAACTTATAAACCTTTTCAGAAAGACCTACCATGAGCTTTGAGGTTTTTAAGCAATGGTTTATGCTTGTAGAAGCCACAATTTAAAATGATTTCTTCTTACACTCTTACAAATAAACATTCTCTTTTTGGCCTCTATGATCCCATGAAGAACCTTTAACATCCATGGAATCTTTCCATTGCACAAAAGATTATTTATAGTGGGAAAAAAGTTTCTTTAGATTAAAATGTTAATTACACAAAATATTTTTTAAAGGGGTCCTATTATGCTGTTTTACAAAGTCTTGATTTTGTTTTGGGGGTGTACTAGAACATGCTCTCATACTAGGTTGTTCGAAAAACACATTATTTTTCACATATTTTACATTATTACAACACTTCTCTACCCAGTCTGGCATGAACGGCTCAAATAGTTCCTGTATCAAATGAAGGCCCGCCTTCTGAAATACGAAATGTGCTGTGATTGGTTAGCTGGGCCAGTGTGTGTTGTGATTGGCAGAACTCGGCACCTGGTCGGGAAATGTCATGCCCCTTACCATAGAGTGCAGCAACCTTCAGTGTAAATATTGCGTCAAAATCAAATCAGTTTGAGCGCGATTTAAATCCAGATGATTGTAACCACTCTTAAGTTCGTCTGCCTAGGGAAAGCTAGCGTGTCTCCGACATAGTGATAAGGTATTGTGTGTTTGTTGCTGTAGAGGACAGGAGGGTTTTGGAGAGCGTATAGCTATGGACCGCTTTGATGTTGGCTGTCAATAGCAGACCCCTCTCGTCTTAAAATGAGTGTTTTTGAGCTCAAATTGCATCGTGTTACGAGGATTAGCTTGAGGAAGTTCTGCGGTGAGCCTCTGCGGAATTCAAATACACGCATGGGAACCTGCTTATACACAGGCAAGCATTTTATCACTGATATGCACATTACATAACAATGAAGCCCAGATCTGATAATTGCTAGCAACATTTCATTTACTTATTAAAGCTGTGTCAATAACTGATAGCGAGAAACCTCAACAGAGCGCAACAGAGTTCCGGTATAAAAATCTCATTAATTTTCTCCACAGCGTAATTGATTTTTAACAATAACTTATAAACCTTTTCAGAAAGACCTACCATGAGCTTTGAGGTTTTTAAGCAATGGTTTATGCTTGTAGAAGCCACAATTTAAAATGATTTCTTCTTACACTCTTACAAATAAACATTCTCTTTTTAGCCTCTATGATCCCATGAAGAACCTTTAACATCCATGGAATCTTTCCATTGCACAAAAGATTATTTATAGTGGGAAAAAAGTTTCTTTAGATTAAAATGTTAATTACACAAAATATTTTTTAAAGGGGTCCTATTATGCTGTTTTACAAAGTCTTGATTTTGTTTTGGGGGTGTACTAGAACATGCTCTCATACTAGGTTGTTCGAAAAACACATTATTTTTCACATATTTTACATTATTACAACACTTCTCTACCCAGTCTGGCATGAACGGCTCAAATAGTTCCTGTATCAAATGAAGGCCCGCCTTCTGAAATACGAAATGTGCTGTGATTGGTTAGCTGGGCCAGTGTGTGTTGTGATTGGCAGAACTCGGCACCTGGTCGGGAAATGTCATGCCCCTTACCATAGAGTGCAGCAACCTTCAGTGTAAATATTGCGTCAAAATCAAATCAGTTTGAGCGCGATTTAAATCCAGATGATTGTAACCACTCTTAAGTTCGTCTGCCTAGGGAAAGCTAGCGTGTCTCCGACATAGTGATAATAAAACTTGTTGCCTTCTCTAGCGCAGCTCAACCAGGTCTCATCCCATTAGTCAGTATTTGTGATATCACAAATCCCAGATAATATGCATTGTAGTCCAAACGAGTCATTCGTAGTTTTTGAAAAGTGATTTCTGTTAAATAAAATATCTCCTTTTTCGTCTGCCTAGGGAAAGCTAGCGTGTCTCCATAGTGATAATAAAACTTGTTGCCTTCTCTAGTGCAGCTCAACCAGGTCTCATCCCATTAGTCAGTATTTGTGATATCGCAAATCCCAGATAATATGCGTTGTAGTCCAAACGAGTCATTCGTTGTAGTTTTTGAAAAGTGATTTCTGTTAAATAAAATATCTCCTTTTGAATGGGACTTTAAGGTTTGTAACTTTGCAGATCTTTTATATGCTCAAACAGCAACATTACAGACAAACTAAAGTTGAAAAAGTAAAAAAGCATAATAGGATCCCTTTAAGAACTGTTTACAGAAAGGTTCTTTGGAGAACCTAAAACAGTTTTTCTATGGCTTTACAAAGAGTCCTTAATTTTTTTCTCATTTTAACTTTTTTTGTAGTTCAGATTTCTCTTCAAATCAAGTTTGTTCATTAAGTCCCAGATAATATGCGTTGTAGTCCAAACGAGTCATTCGTTGTAGTTTTTGAAAAGTGATTTCTGTTAAATAAAATATCTCCTTTTGAATGGGACTTTAAGGTTTGTAACTTTGCAGATCTTTTATATGCTCAAACAGCAACATTACAGACAAACTAAAGTTGAAAAAGTAAAAAAGCATAATAGGATCCCTTTAAGAACTGTTTACAGAAAGGTTCTTTGGAGAACCTAAAACAGTTTTTCTATGGCTTTACAAAGAGTCCTTAATTTTTTTCTCATTTTAACTTTTTTTGTAGTTCAGATTTCTCTTCAAATCAAGTTTGTTCATTAAGTTACATGTTTCATCAATACATTTCAGATTTAGAAGTCTTTATTTAGAAATTCAAAGGAAATAAATGGGAAAATGCTTCCAAACCTACACACATTATCTAAAGTAAATTAAACTGTCTAAAACTGAACGTGTAACATGAAAAGTGTCTGATATAAACAATTCCAATCCTTCAGGGTGACTAAAGGCTGGAATACACTACAATTTTTGCCCATATTTCTGGCCTGATTTATTGTCTGGATAACTTGACAGTTGCCTTAAATCAGAGCCTGACTGCAGATGTGTTGACAGATTTCATAGAAAATCACAAAGGTTTTTTTTTATTATTGATTTAGACTATGATTCCATCCGTTTGAAGGATATCAAAAATGTTTGAGCTGATTTTAGAACACATTGTTTGTGCATACGTTTGTTGTGTTCAGAACGACTTAAAAGTCTGAAAGTGTGTGATCGTCATACCCAGTTTTTCCTCTGTATCTATTTACAAAGTTGGCAAGAGTATGATGCCTAGCGTTCTAAAATCTGTTCAGATGTTGTCCAGTGTATTCCAGCCTTAATGAAAGTCTATGAAGACAAAAAGATTAATTTAAACTACATGTGGCTGTAGCATAAATGTAATATCATACAACGTAATTATTCTCAGCGAACAGGTACAGTACAGTGACCATGATTTTGCCAGACAAATATTTTTGTGGTACTGGAACAACATTCATTTCAAACAAAATAGACCTTACCCTAACATTAACCCCTATCATTGCCTTCCACAAAAATCAGATAGAAAAGAGAAGCTAAAGAATACCAACCAAAATCTGTTTGGTTGATGGGAACATTGTTCTAGGACAAACAAATATGTTGTGTGAATGAATACTCACATTTGGCTCAAAGCATGTGGTGGAAGCAACCACCAAGGCTAAGAGTCTTTCAAGTGTGTAAAGTCAGACAGACCTGTAGTCATCTCTTATTTTCACACGCAACGTTTCATATGAAAGTGAAGTACCTTAGTGAGTCTTTCATTTTCTAAATTAATGCACACTGTAGCTCATAACCTAGAATAAATATATTTGCACACAAACTCATGCTACCTCCTAACACGGGAAACAAGTTATTGGTACTTTTTAGAGGCAAAATCTATGTATAAAATGACTAGCAGTAGTAAAAGTAGTGATGCTAGCTTAACTGATTCTTGAGTAGTCAAAACAAACAGCTTTTTAAGTAACAAGCTATTCCTTGTTATTTCTGTTTTTAGTGTTACTGTACAGTATGTTGTATTGCATAGACAACTTTACAAAAGCAGCAATAATAAAACGCTTTGATAAATGGTCATCTTTAATTGGTCTTTTCATTATTTCATTCCAATGAATCACTATGTAAAATAAATAATTTTAATTAGCCCAACAATTATGACTAGTGATGCTAATATTAAATCATTAAGTCAGGCATTATGTCAGCATACAGCGTGTTATTCTAAAATTATATTGAAGTCTTATAACAAAAACATCTGCTTAGGTGAAATTTACAACCATCTCATCTGCACGCTGATGTAAAATAATTTTGTTGCAGTTAGCTCACACACTTCAAATATGATTACAATGTGATACCTAATGTGTTGTTCAGCAAGATAAAATAAAACATTTCATTACAAGCTGATGCATTGCATATTTCTGTGCAACCTGTCATTGCTTTAGCCAAAAGTGCATGTAAGGCTGATCTAAATAAAAGTTTCTTCAGAAGATAGACATATAGTTACAGGGTACTTCACTTATTATGTTAAAAGCAGGAATACATGAGAGCCTAACCTTTGCCACCCACACAAACCTGCCCACACAAAAACACACACATTTGTTGCAGCATGCATGCAGCTGATGTGAATGGACAACAATAGCCAAGAGAAGCCGGCCAATTAATCTGCATTCATCTGAGATTGCTGCATTTATCTGAGATCATAATCATAATGTAGTGTTTTTGAGAAAGCTGCTCTCAAACATGATACTCTCAGCACTGGTGAGTAGGCAGTGAGTTTAATTGTTTTGTTTTATCAATTGGATGCTCTTCTTTTAGATTTTAATAAGAGGTCTACAAAAAATAAATAAAGAAAGAAAATAAATAAACATTTTCCATGCAAATACAATAAATAAATAAATAACATAGAAAGGCCAAATTTCCATCGTGTAAATTAATCTTAAATAAAATAAAATAAAAAATTAAAACTATAACAGGCTCGATATGACTCAAACTGTGTTTCAAGAAAGTTGCAATCAAAACCTACCAAAGTTTCCTTGTATATTACATTCAGAAAACAGCCCATTTGGTACATATTCAATGAGCAAAATGAAATTACTGGTGTTATGTCAGAAGGTATTCTGACAAAAGCACCGAGACTACATAACTTTAAACTAATTTATATAAGGTGACGGGAAATTAATTGCCTAATTACCAACACAATTGCTTGTTAAATGTGTCCTTAACAGATGAATAGATCACTGCAAAAAAAATACTGTCACAAATACCAGAATTTAAATGTCACAGTGGACGAAAACTGCAGAAGCTGTAACATTCCTATCAGGTATTACATTTTCCATGAATAAAAATGAATGTACTGCATATGAGCAAAGTCATTTCCTCTCTCCACAATGTACATTCTGCATCAATAGATATCAAACTCATGTGGTCAATGTTAATGCAATGCATCTCAGCACAAGGGGTCTACCCGATCAATGGAAAATGAGTTTTATTTTGCTATTATTATAGGTAATGTTGCAAGAAGAAAAAGAAAAAGACACTATAATTATAGTGACGCTATAAACTTAAATCAGATATTTTAAACCATTACAGGGACCAGAAACTAAGTGCAAAAGCAGAGGCCAGTATTCTGGATGCCATCAAGTATAAGAAGCAATTTCAGCTCAATACCCTAAGGGTGCCCCAGGGCAGCAGTTCAAACATTTTTTCTAGGCGAATCCAACAAATCACATCAGTGGATTAACTGTCGGAATAACTGTTGTGTTTGAAGCTCTCGGTTCTAATGTTACAGGTCACAAATTATCTCACAGTAGCCTCTGAGTTCAGCTACATTCTGCACTAGCTTCATGGCAAGACTCGCCATGTGCTTACAGTGTATTACTGCAGATTAGTAGCAGAAGAGTTTGCATGTGTGTGCGCACTGTATGGTAATGATGGTGGAATAATGGGAGTATGCGCTTATGTTTTTTCTGTTGCGGTTGCTTGTTATCTCTGAGAGTCAGCAGGCCAGAGCAACAGGTTTCAACCGACATACACCCACACATGCAAACACTCACACAAACACAAACACACACACACACACACACACACACA
>NW_015505666.1:1594715-1596006 GCF_001515645.1 Sinocyclocheilus grahami
TCAATAGATAGAGTGATAGACAGATCGCTAGATAGAACTACAGAACGATAGACAAAACTATAGAATGATAGAGAGAATGATAAAATGATAGATAGAATGATAGATAGATAGAATGATAGATAGAGCGATAGATCGATAGATTGGAGCAATATCACACGAGTAGCAGTGGCTGTGATTTGGTTCTGTTATCACTAGAATATCATACTCTTATCAGCCAATCAGATTCAAGCACCAGAAAGAACTGGTGTGTGTATATATTAGGGCTCGGTTTTGACACAAATTTCACGATTCAATTCGATTCTCATTCACAAGCTTGTGATTCAATTCGATTCGATTAAATTCAATATCAATTATTTTTTATATACATCAGGTACAGTACATGACAAATTTTCTCAAGGAAAAAAAATGAATGCTGTAAAATATACATGAGAGTCAGTTGGTACTACATTACTATAATACTGAAGGCTAAAATTAAAAGATTTGTTAAAATTTCACTTAATTATGTTTTTTAAATAATAAAGTTACAGTTACATAATAATATTTCTACTTCAATTTTAGTTTTTAATATACACATAATGGTGGCTGTCATAAAATCTTGGATTTATTCAAACATAAATTAAACATTGAAGAACAGTAAAATTCATAATGAATATGTTATATGGTGCATATATTTAGCAAAATGCCCCTTCAGTTTATTTTTCTATCTGACATAATGAGTTTATGGTCACTGAATATGTTTTTCTGAGGTAAATGTGACGTTACGTGACATTGTTTACAAGCCGTTATATTGATGTCTTTGCACAGCTGAAACACTGATTGAGCGACTGCATGAGACAGGATATGGCACTCTTTCTTTTAACTTACCTTCGGATGTTTAGTCATGTTTATTTTGTGCTGAAGCTGGTATTAAGGTGGAGGAGATGATCAGTTCACGTGTGCCTCGCGCTGCCGCGTCTGTTGATCTGAGGTGCTACAGCGATCTGTCACTTCACATTAAACAGCGCCAAAACGGTGTAGCGTCTGGACCACTCCAACACACAATATATATTTTGTTAGCTAGATTTCACAAATACTTTGTAACACCCCAGGACGCCGAACAAGACCCTGGTTTCATGGTAACCCGATACATTTACAACCTTGTGGAATGCGAGCCGTCCGTCCCCTTCAACGTTCCGTCCATTAACTGAAAACAGGCTAGACTAATCGATTCTTGAGATTTAAGAATCTATATAGTTCCGTAAAAATTAGAATCGATTAATATCGAGATATCGATATTTTTTACCCAGCCCTA
>NW_015505666.1:1597874-1600092 GCF_001515645.1 Sinocyclocheilus grahami
TTTTTCTCACCTCACCCTGTGATTTAATTTGAGAATTGGGAAACATAATGTTCTGCCATCACAGAACAACAGCCAGAAAAGAACCTTGGGCTGATTAAATTTTAATAAGGTTCTCCAGGCAACTTTCCCTCGCCGTAATTGCTTTGTGTATTTCCCCTAAGGGGACCCCGCTTCTTGTTGTTATCTACACAAAGCTGTTGAAATCACAGCCAGCTCTCTCTCTCACACACTCTCACTCATTGCCTCACTTACACCATCTCAATTTTTAAAATAAACATTAAATTAAACATTAATTAAGCTTAAAGTTGATATTCAAATGCCCTAATTATCATCAACTTCCCATGTTGTTCACCAAAATAAAAAAAACAACATACCTACACTGGCCGCAAAAAGTACCTGCATCAACTCCAGATTCCACAAAAATCCAACAGCAGCAGTTTGCAATACTGTGAGAGACAGTTTCAAGTAAGACTACTTACTCACATCACATTCAGCAAACATTGCATCACTTTGAACTGGTAGGTGGACCATGAGAAATAACAGTGTTAATGTATTTGTCACATTACAGATGTCACACCATCCTACATCGTAATGCCACATACGTATCTTACTCTCACAGATGGCAGATCAGGTGTGAACCTAGTGAATCACCTTCATTTTCTTTTCATGAGCGATTCATTAAGGCCTCTAATTTTAAACCAGTGTAATACCAGGCTTCTTATGATAGAATGCCTCCCATTTTAATGGAGCTATGAAAGTTAGCTTTTCACAGACAGGAAAATTACGCTTTCCCGCCAGTTTTCCTGCAGAGAAATTGTGCACCCTTAGGTAAAAGTGAGTGGTGGAGAAATTAGCCTGCCTCGCTGAGAGCAAAACCACTTCTTTTTTCACGAAATGTGAGAACAAAGAAGGAACGGCTGTCATAACAGATGCAGAGTCTGCTGTGAAGTGTTCAGAGAGAAAAGGAAGAGACATTTAATCCCTTTCACTATAAAATTACCTTAAATGGTGCCTCTGCAGTTTCTGCTTTAGTTGTGTCACTGTCACTGTCCTGGTTGTCATGATGTCATCACTTTTTGTAGAGTACAAGCAAACTCAAATCTGCATCTCATGGCTGTTATAGATTGTAATGACTGTCTGAGATTCCCAGTGTGTCTTGCATTAGCATGTGTTTTATATCCGGTTAGCATTCTGGACATTCATTCTCTGGACTGAATTTACACTTTGCATTTTAAGCTGTGCAAAATGTAAAACTTACACATTACATCAGAGACTGAATTATTCAGAAAATGAATGTTTTAACAACATTTTAAAAACATTAAAATGTTTGACAAATGGAATTAAAGTGGTGACCAGACTGTTAAACAGAAGTCTCTGTTGTTGTTTTTTTTCACAGAGCAGAATAAAAATAACAAGATGTAATCACAATATGTTCTTGTGATATCAATTTAAAATGAAAAATACTGAAAGACAACAAGCTGTTATACATGCATTGTTTTATATTTTTGACTTTTCAATGACTAAAGAAGTTCATTTTGTATTCATTTTATTAATTAATTAATTTATTTTTATTTTATTTTACTTTTTACGTACTGAATTAATAAATCAAATGCAAGTTGTGTCATACTGACCACCACCAAATTTGGATTTTAGTCATCAATTTACAATCTTTTAAGTTTTAATGAGTAAATAAGTGCTATCCAAATGCAATTTAATCGCAAAAACCCATGTTAATTCTAGATGTATAAGACGTGATACATGAAATACAAAAACTGACACCACAATGCCAAACAACAAGAGAGAAGTGGTACTGCACACAGGTGCATCTCAATAAATTAGAATGTCGTGGAAAAGTAAATTTAATTCAGTAATTTAACTCAAATTGTGAAACTCGTGTACTAAATAAATTCAATGCACACAGACTGAAGTAGTTTAAGTCTTTGGTTCTTTTAATTGTGATGATTTTGGCTCACATTTAACAAAAACCCACCAATTCACTTTCTCAACAAATTAGAATATGGTGACATGCCAATCAGCTACTCAACTCAAAACACCTGCAAAGGTTTCCTGAGCCTTCAAAATGGCCTCTCAGTTTGGTTCACTAGGCTACACAATCATGGGGAAGACTGCTGATCTGATAGTTGTCTAGAAGACAATCACTGACACCCTTCAAAAGGAGGGTAAGCCACAAACATTCATTGTCAAAGAAGCTGGCTGT